>NW_028318720.1:190000-350000 GCF_062004578.1 Staurois parvus | reverse complement strand
CTCCTTCATCATTCAGCCTGCAGCAAAAAAAAAAATATGCAAAATTGAGAAATGCTGAGAAAATATGCAAACAACACCTTTGAAGCTTAAAGTCCAACTCCAGCCAAGTTTGATTTTAGAGGTATAAATGGTTCCTCCATCCCTCTGATTTTTTACCTATTATAAGTATTTATGAAGCACCAGCAAGTTATGTCCATGGAGACATGATTTGGTGAGTTTGGTGTGGAGGAACATGAGTGGCATTTGCAGATCCCTGACCTCAACCCTACTGAAAAGCTTTGGGTTCAATTAAAACTTGACCTCACACACTCACTGGCCACTTTATTAGGTCAACCTTGCTAGTGCCCAGAAAATCTCCCCCACACCATTACACCACCACCACCAGCCTGAATCGTTGATACAAGGCAGGATGGATCCACCTCACCATGACACCACCACCACCAGCCTGAACCATTGATACAAGGCAGGATGGATCCACCTCACCATGACACCACCAGCCCGAACCGTTGATACAAGGCAGGATGGATCCACCTTACCATGACACCACCACCACCAGCCTGAACCGTTGATACAAGGCAGGATGGATCCACCCAGGGGTGAACTGACCATTTGAGCACTCGAGCACTGCCCGAGGGCCTGGGGTCAGTAGGAGGCCCCATGAAATGCCCTTGGTACCTTTTTTATAGGTTTTTTTGGGTGTGCTTTGAGTGTGGGCAAGGATACAGGGGCCCCATGATCCCCTATTGCCCGGGGACCCCATGAGTTGTCAGTCTGCCCCTGGATCCACCTCACCATGACACCACCACCACGAGCCTGAACCGTTAATACAAGGCAGGATGGATCCACCTCACCATGACACCACCAGCACCAGCCTGAAACGATAATACAAGGTAGGATGGATCCACCTCACCATGACACTGTGATGGATTTGGTAAAATGCCTATTTCGTTTCCTATTGAATATATATATACGCTATTTCTATGAGTTTTATAAATATTTACCTTTATACTTTAATACTATTTCTTTCCACATATTTATAAATGTTTAGCATGAATATATATGCTGTGTGAATATTTTCTGCCTGCTGGGCTTTGTGGTACTTTAAGAAATCCTTGCTTAAGAAATATTTGCTCACAGGAACAGACCCCCTCCCATCGTGTGATTTGGAAGACAAAAGAATGTTTTTCTCTTTTTAAGATAAGACTGAAGAAGATCACACCTATACCATGACGGAGATTGTTTTCGTGTAAAGTGACCAATCAAAGACTAATATAATGCTTATGCTGTTATCACGTGATGTTCGCATCATTTTTCATATATAAACTCACGGTTTCATTTCAATAAATTAGAGAGAAGTTTTCACAGACCAAAGGTGTCAGTGTGAGTTTCTTTATGTGCGCACATTCCACAAGCTGGCCAGCATCATAAATTAGGACAGGAACAGATAAGCACTGGACAATTAAGTCCAAGACTAAAACAACACCACCACCAGCAGCCTGAACCGTTGATACAAGGCAGGAAGGATCCATGCTTTCATATTGTTTACACCACATTCTGACCCTACCATCTGAATGTCGCAGCAACCAGTCTGCCCATTCTCCTCTTACACCAATGTAAGCCGTGTACCGGGGTGGGCTCCCCAGGATACAGTGAAGTCACAAACGAGGAAAGCAACCCCAACACCAGCTTTTGCCAAAACAGAATTCTACTTAGATGTGGCAAATAAACACAACCACAAATGCTGAGAACATACAATAAATTTACATACACCCAGCCCAAAGGCTGAGACCCTTGTGCTGCAAAGCACGGCGCCTCCTGATGGATGAAGGTAGAAGGTGTAGTAGTTTACCTACTGGGGGGCACAACTAAGCTGCCACACCTTACCTGTTATTACCCTAAAAGAGCAGGAATCAGTGTATGGGTGTATGGGATGGGCTAGCCTGCGGTGCAGCACAACAGCTTACAATCTTACACAAATCTACAGTATTCCCCCCATAACTGGTCCTGTAGCACGTGCCTGAGTATTCCTTCTGAGCAAAACGCCAGTCTGGCTTGAGTTCATAGGATTTTATCAGCTCTCCAATGTGAAATGTCACTTTAAGTTGTGGAGTCCTTCCAATGATCAGTAACAACACTTGTGGCCTGACACAAACAGAGACCCTAACTAACTAACTATAGGCCTGGACTCCGTCTCAAGGCGCCAACACTGAAAAAAGGTGCGTGCACGATCTTACCGACCCGGGTCTGCTTTTCATCTGCTGGTGACTCTGAACAGAACAAATGTCTCTCCAACAAGCATGCGGTCTCGCCATATATGTTGCTTAGTTCCTCTGTTCTCATCAGCCTTCCTGGAAGCAATCTCATCAGCATTCCTGGCAGCAATCTCATCAGCTTCACTCAGCTGCAGCTCTGGTTACTGAGGGACGCTTTCACACCTGGATGTCATCAGATTCTCAGCTCACACGATCCCTTATTCACCATGCTCCAAAGCATGGCTTCTCTCTCTCCTTCCTGTTCTCTCCAACTCTGTGTGCAAAACCCCACCTCTTCATGAATATACAAATATCTATACAGTCTGAGGCTGTGTTAGAAAAACAGTGACATCTTGTGGCTAAACCGCAGAATGTCAGTCAAAACATTAATTTACTTCCACACAAACAGTGTTCAAACAATGAGAGCTGTTTCCCCATCTCACACCAACAAGGAATATTCCTCCACAAAACTGCCATTCACTGAATAGTTTCTCTTTTTTGGACCATTCTCTGTAAGCACTAGAGATGGTTGTGTGTGAAAATCCCAGCAGATCAGCAGCTTTTGAAATACTCAGACCAGCCCATCTGGCACCAACAACCATGCCACGTTCAAAGTCACTTAAATCCCCTTTCTTCCCCATTCTGATGCTTGGTTTAACTTCAGCAAGATGTCTTCACCACATCTACATGCCTAAATGCATTGAGTTGGTGCCATGTGATTGGCTGATTAGCAATTTGTGTTACCAATCAATTAAACAGGTGGACTTAATAAATTGGCTGGTGAGTGTAGACAGAACATAACTACTCTAGTCATAGAGCAGCCCTTTCAATATTTTTACATCAGAAGAAATCTTAAAGTGTTAGTAAACCCCGGACCCTGCATTCACTATATCCGTTCTCCCCGGACTCTGCATTCACTATATCTGGTCTCCCCAGACCCCGCATTCACTATATCTGGTCTCCCTGGACCCTGCATTCACTATATCTGCTCTCCCCGGACCCTACATTCACTATATCTGGTCTCCCCGGACCCTGCATTCACTATATCCGCTCTCCCCGGACCCTGCATTCACTGTATCCGGTCTCCTCAGACCCTGCTTTCACTATATCCGGCCTCCCCAGACCCTGCATTCACTATATCCGGCCTCCCCGGACCCCGCATTCACTATATCCGGCCTCCCCAGACCCTGCATTCACTATATCCGGTCTCCCCGGACCCTGCATTCACTATATCCGCTCTCCCCGGACCCCGCATTCACTATATCCGCTCTCCCCGGACCCTGCATTCACTATATCCGGTCTCTCCCCGGACCCTGCATTCACTATATCCGGTCTCCCCGAACCCTGCATTCACTATATCTGGTCTCCACGGACCCTGCATTCACTATATCTGGTCTCCCCAGACCCTGCATTCACTATATCCGGCCTCCCCGGACCCTGCATTCACTATATCCGCTCTCCCCAGACCCTGCATTCACTATATCCGGTCTCCCCGAACCCTGCATTAACTATATCCACTCTCCCCGGACCCTGCATTCACTATATCCGGTCTCCCCGAACCCTGCATTAACTATATCCACTCTCCCCGGACCCTGCATTAACTATATCCACTCTCCCCGGACCCCGCATTAACTATATCTGGTCTCCCCGTAACCGGATTATGTGACAATTCTCCTTAAAGCCACTACCTAAAGGGGATTTTCACCCTCCCTCCACCCTACTTATCTGGTGGGGACTTATGCACATTTCAGAAACTCACCCACCTAGCAGATCCAGCTGAGACTCTCTTATCTTCTGGCAGTGCTTGGTCCCACGCTGCCATTTTTTGGTGTGGCTGCGCAAACTGTTGGCGCTATATAAATCCTGTATAATAATAATAATCAAGAGCCTGCCAGCTGTTCCGGGTTCAGCCGGTGTGCATCCCAATGATGTGCCCCAGGCCCATCCCCTCCTTTTTTACTGAATGAAAGGCATTGTAACATCGTTCGCCTAGGTGGGACAGAGCCAGAAAATTTACTAAAAAGAAAAAAAAAAGGTCAAGAAAGATTAAAAAAAGAGAGGACCAATGGAGAGGAGGGATAATGTATTTGAGGGTGAAGATCCGATTTGAGAAATGTAGAAAAATAGGGCTTCATGAATAGGTGTCCAAACCAGGGGTGGACTGATAATTCACTGCCCGAGGGCCCGAGGTCAGTAGGGGGCCCCATGAAATGCCCCTGGTACCTTTTTTATAGGCTTTTTTGAGTGTGGACAAGGACACAGGGGCCCCATGATTCCCTATTGCCCGGGGGCCCCATGAGTTGTCAGTCCGCCCCTGGTCCAAACAATAAAGTTGTGACTAGGGATAAGCCGAGAGTACCTGGGTTCAGTATGCAGAAGCTTACTAGTTTGAATCTAAATCCGAATGTCATTGAAGTCAATAGGAGCCGAAGCTTTAAAATCAATTCTGAACATTTTCAAAATTTCTTTTTTTGTGTTTTTTTTAAAATGTAAATATGAAGTAAATATATTCTAAGTATATATTATTTTTTTTTCACCAAAACACTGGTATATTTCTCCTGTTTTTTTTTCTAAAACAAATTATTAAGGCATTAGTCAAGGACCAATCATCCTGCCGCCACTGTGACATCCAGCCACAACAAACACTAAAACATGTGAAAAGTAAATTTTGGTATGGAAATGTTTTTTTTACACTAAAAGCATGCTTATAAAAGAGTTCATTTATCTTATTGAAACATTGAATCTTACAAATTGTCTATGAACTATTCCGTTGTTTTATGAGTCATTTTAGGCCCCGTGGGATTGATGTGCTAACAAAAAAAAAAAGCACGTGCCAGCTTCTGTTGTCTCTATCAACCTATCACATCAAATGCTTTTTAATTTTCCAGCGTGAACTTAGTCATTTTATATGATGTGTAAGAGGAAATGGAGCGGAGGTATGGGATATGACGAGGTAGTTACACATTCTGGAAAAAGTACAGATTTCAACCTAAACAGTTTGGGGTAAATTATGAAAGCGACTCAAATTTAGAATCCCCGGAGAAACTGATATTGTTATTTCTGTAATGCAAGTCAATGTGTCTGATTTTTATTTGAGTATAAATATGCACACCGTTCATTATATTGAACCTCTCAGCCGTTTTCTTTTCTCTCGCCTTCTTTATCTATCTTTGCATTTCTTGTACCTATCCATCATTCTCACGAACTCTCTCCCTCCTTCTTTTTCTGTCTCACTCTATTACCTGAATTTACTCTTCATTGTTTCCCTGTTTCTCTCTTTTTCTTGGTGTCCTTCTCCTTCTATTTCCATCACTTGTACTTAATCCTCACTTCTCTCTCTCCCTTTTCATTAAACTCTCTATTTCTTAGAAAGAAAGAAAGAAAAAAAAAAAGCAAGCAAGCACACAAGAAAAAACAAGAAAGAAAAAAAGAAAGAAAGAAAAAGTAAAATAGAAAGAATGAAAGAAAAAGAATATCTTTCTTTCTTTCTCTTTCTTTCTTTCTTTTTCTTTCTCTTTCTTTCTTTCTTTCTTTCTCTCTTTCTTTCTCTCTTCTCTCTCTCTCTCTCTCTCTCTCTCTTCATTGTTTTCCTGTTTCTCTCTTTTTCTTGGTGTCCTTCTCCTTCTATTTCCATCACTTGTACTTAATCCTCATTTCTCTCTCTCCCTTTTCATTAAACTCTCTATTTCTAAGAAAGAAAGAAAAAAAAAGCAAGCACACAAGAAAAAACAAGAAAGAGAAAGAAAAAAAGAAAGAAAGAAAAAGCAAAATAGAAAGAAGGAAAGAATGAAAGAAAAAGAATTTATTTCTTTCTTTCTTTCTTTCTTTCTTTCTTTTTTTCTCTTGGTGTCATTCTCCTTCTATTTACATCACTTGTATTTAATGCTCATTTCTCTAAGGATTTTTCTAAGAAAGAAAGAAAAAGCAACAGAATGGCTACAATGTTGCATTTTGATCATAGCACACCAACTAAATATTGATGATGAAGAACAAAAAATATATCTATATAGATTGAAGGCAGATGAACTATTTCAGTCTTTATACAGCATGAATTTCAGGGCATTTCACTAGTGTCTGCACTCCTACCAGCTCCATGATGGCCTCAGCCAATTAGAAGAGAAGTGAGGGCAGAGCTGGAAGTACACATTTGGCATTGCATTAGAAATGACGCAAACAGCTTGGTTATGTCATGTGGTTGGCTTAATATGTAAAATTCTTCATATATTTCACATAATCACTCACAATTTCAAATGTCTGATGACATCTCAGCTTGTGCATGATGAAATTATGAACTGGAAATATTTTAAATGAGCGAAGGGACAGAATTCAGAAGCTTTTATTAAACATATGACTTGGCAACAGCAAATAAACCCATATTTTACTTGTCATGATCTAGAGAAGAAGGATATCTATGATTGATTGGTCTTTATAAATGTTTTGAACTCAGAATACACATATATACAGTTGCAAGAAAAAGTATGTGAACCCCTTGGGATTACGTGGAGTTTTGCATGAATTGGGCATAAAATGTGCTCTGAACGTCATCTAAGTCACAACAATAGAAGAACACAGTCTGCTGAACATAATACTACACAAACATTAGATGTTGCCATGGTTTAATTGCACATAACAAGTAAACATTCACAGTGCAGGGAGGAAAAAGTATGTGAACCTTTGGACTTAATAACTGGTTGACCCTCCTTTGGCAGCAATAACCTCAACCAAACGTTTCCTGTAGTTGCAGATCAGACCTGCACAACGATCTGGAGTCATTTTGGACCACTCCTCTTCACAAAACTGTTTCAGTGTAGCAATATTCTTGGGATGTCTGGTGTGAATCGCTCTCTTAAGGTCATGCCACAGCATTTCAATGGGGTTGAGGTCAGGACTCTGACTGGGCCACTCCAGAAGGCGTATTCTGTGCTGTTGCAGCCATTGTTTTGTTGAATTACTTGTATGCTTTGGGTCATTGTCCTGTTGCATCACCCATCCTCTGCGGAGCTTCAGTTGGCGGACAGATGGTCGTACGTTTTCCTGCAAAATGTCTTGATAAACTCTGGAATTCATTTTCCCATCAATGACAACAATCCGTCCAGGCCCTGAGGCAGCAAAGCAGCCCCAAACAATGATGCTCCCTCCGCCATGTTTTACAGTGGGGATGAGGTTTTGATGTTGGTGTGCTGTGCCTTTTTTTCTCCACACATAGTGTTGTGTGTTCTTCCCAAACAACTCAATCTTGGTTTCATCTGTCCACAGTATATTTTGCCAGTAGTGCTGTGGAACATCCAGGTGCTCTTTTGCAAACTTCAAACGTGCTGCAATATTCTTTTTGGACAGCAATGGCTTCCTCCGTGGTGTCCTCCCATGTACTCCATTCTGGTTTTTATGTTTTCCTTATTGTAGATGTGTCAACAAAAATGTTAGCATGTGCCAGAGATTTCTGTAGGTCTTTAGCTGACACTCTGGGATTCTTCTTTACCTCATGCAGCATTCTGCGCTGTGCTCTTGCAGTCATTTTTACAGGACGACCACGCCTAGGGAGAGTAGCAACAGTGCTAAACTTTCTCCATTTGTAGACAGTCTGTCTTACCGTGGACACATGAACATCAAGGCTTTTAGAGGTACTTTTGTAACCCTTTCCAGCTTCATGCAAGTCAACAATTCTTGATTGTAGGTCTTCTGAGAGCTCTTTTCTGCGAGGCATGGTTCACATCAGACAGTGCTTCTTGAAACCAATAAACCCAAAACAGGTGTTTTTTAAGGGCAGGACAGCTGTCAGCAACACATCCAATATCATCACACTGATTGGAGTCAAGGTTGGCTCACTCCTGGCTCCAATTAGCTCTGGGAGAAGTCATTAAGCTAGGGCCTCACATACTTTTTCCTCCCTGCACTGTGAATGTTTACATGTTATGTGCAATTAAACCATGGCAACATCTAATGTTTGTGTAGTATTATGTTCAGCAGACTGTGTTCTTATATTGTTGTGACTTAGATGACGTTCAGAGCACATTTTATGCCCAATTCATGCAAAACTCCACGTAATCCCAAGGGGTTCACATACTTTTTCTTGCAACTGTATATATATATATATATTTTTTTTTTTTTTTTAGTCTATCTCAGGGGTCTTAAAAATTTTCAGTACAAGGGCCACTTTTTATATTTTATCAATAAAAAAAATAAATGAACAACTATGTTTTAAACAGAACTTCAGTAAAATAAAACAAAGTCTCCCTTAATCAGAGCCTGCCTTACATCAGAGCCCCTCTTACTTTAGGGTCCCAATCAGAACCCTGATAACGTCAGGGCCCCCCTTTTTTATCACAGTTTCCTTTAGAGACCCCCACATCAGAGCTCCCCTTATATCAGTGTCTCCATAAGAGCCCCCATAGATCAGAGTCCCCATAAAAGTCCCTCCCCCTTAAATCAGGGTCTCCATCAGAGTCCCCCTTACAATTAGAGTTCCCATAAGAGCGCCTTTACATCAGAGTCCAAATCAACTCCCTCCTTACATCAGGGTCCCAATCAGAACCATCAGAGCCCTCCTTACATGGGAGACCCTTACATCAGGGTCTTCATCAGAACTCCCCTTGCATCAGGGTCCCAATCAGAACCATCAGAGCCCTCCTTACATGGGTGACCCTTACATCAGGGTCTTCATCAGAACTCCCCTTGCATCAGGGTCCACATCAGAGTCCCCTCACAAAAGATTCCCCATCAGAGCCTTTCTTACTTTATGGTCCCAACCAAAGCCCTCCTTACATCAGGATCCCCTTTAGAGCCCTGCACCCACATCAAAGCTCCCCCTACATCAGTGTCTCCATCAGAGCCCCCATATATCAGAGTCCCTATGAAAGCCCCTCCCCTAAAATAAGAGCCACCATCAGAGTCCCAATCAGAGCTCCCCTTACATCAGTGTCCCCATCAGAGTGCCCTTACATCAGAGTCCCCATCAAACATTCCCCTCCCTTACATCAGGCTCCCCTTCCAATCACTCTTACTTCAGACTCCCCCCTTACATCAGGGTCCCTTTTAAAGTAGCTCTTAAATTAGGGTTCACATTAGCACCCCCTTTACATCAGAGTCTCCATCAGAACCCCCTTATATCAGAGTCTCCATCAAAGCCCCCCCCCCCTTATATAAGGCTCAACATCAGAGTCATCCTTACATGAGAGATTCCCATAAATCAGGTTCCCCATCAGAGCACCTTTATTTGAGGGCCCCTCCTTATATCAAGGTCGCCTTTAAATCAGGGTCCACATTAGAACCCCCTATACAAATGGTCCCCTTCAAAGCCCCCTTTCATGAGAGCCCCCCTCAGTGCCCCCACTTACATCAGGATCCCCGTTAGCACCCCACTTATATCAGATTCCACAATAGAAGTCCATCCTTACCTTAATAATAGGGAAGAAGTATTTCAGGAGACATGGCGGCCTCCGACAGTGTACAATACCTGGACTTAATGCCCTCTACCCCTGGGCCCATCTGATTCCTTTTTGCATCATTTGGTGGGTGTGTTTGTCAGGGCTCCCAGGTATGACCAGAGATGTGTGACTGACGCAGGGAAACGCAGACTTCAGATATGGGATAAACAATATAATTTATTAACACTAACAATACAAACATAAACGCAGTGCAATACTAAACATAATACAGTGCAAACAAACCAAACCACCCACAGATAACAGTACATACAAGCAAGCGTCGTCAGGCAGGCCGGGTCAATATCAATTGGGCAGGTAGGTACAGGGGGAGCAAGCGGAGAATGGTCGGGGTCACAGGCCAGGTTCAGCAGGTAGCAAGCAGCGTAGTACAGAGGGTCAGGCAGAGGGATGGTCAGGGTCACAAGCCAGGGATCAGAACAGGTAGCAAGCAGCGTAGTACAGAGGGTCAGCAAAGGAACAGAAACAGGATGCAGGACAGATACAGGGCCCAGGACAAACACACACCAAGGCAGAGTCTGTGGGTCTGGCCATCCCTTAAATACCCCAGCATAATCAGTTCCAGGTGTTAGCTGGCTGCAAAGTTGAGTCTCTGATTGCTGGGAGCACCCGCTGGCCAGCCCTGGTACTGCAGATCAAAAGGCAGGTGAGTCCCACCATTGCTGGCCAGTCCATTCCTGACAGTACCCCCCCCTCAAGGAGCGGCTTCAGGACGCTCCAAACAGTCCTAGCTGGGAAAAATGTTCCACCGCCCGGGTCTGGTAACTGGCGGGATATCAAAGACTGGCACACCTGGCAGGACTCCGGGCAGCGGTACACCAGGCAGAGGCACATCGGGCTGGACACCGGGCAGAGGCACATTGGGCTGGACTCCGGGCAGAAGCACATCGGGCAGAGGCACACCGGGCTGGACTCCGGGCAGAGGCACACCGGGCAGAGGCACATCGGGCAGAGGCACATCGGGCTGGACTCCGGGCAGAGGCACATCGGGCTGGACTCCGGGCAGAGGCACATCGGGCTGGACTCCGGGCAGAGGCACATCGGGCTGGACTCCGGGCAGAGGCACATCGGGCTGGACTCCGGGCAGAGGCACATCGGGCTGGACTCCGGGCAGAGGCACATCGGGCTGGACTCCGGGCAGAGGCACATCGGGCTGGACTCCGGGCAGAGGCGCAGCGGGTCACCGGGCGGAGCAGCAGGCACCGGGCCCCCGGGCGGAGCAGCAGGCACCGGGCCCCCGGGCGGAGCAGCAGGCACCGGGCCCCCGGGCGGAGCAGCAGGCACCGGGCCCCCGGGTGGGGCGACCGGCATCGGGCTGAATGCCGGCGTCCGGCTGAGTAGAGGCTTCAGGCCGAGTAGAGGCTTCAGGCTGAGTAGAGGCTTCAGGCTGAGTCACGGAAGGCAGGTTCACCGGTTTGGATACTGGCAGGATGGTATTGGTTGGAAA
This sequence comes from Staurois parvus, assembly GCF_062004578.1. Classification (NCBI taxonomy): domain Eukaryota; kingdom Metazoa; phylum Chordata; class Amphibia; order Anura; family Ranidae; genus Staurois; species Staurois parvus. The sequence continues at coordinate 338,859 of NW_028318720.1, read as the reverse complement.
GAATTTTCGCTTTTTTCTGGTTTTAACTACTGGAGCACTGCAAGTAAACGCAGGTCTGCAAACGAATGGAGCAGCTGGAGACAGAGAAGAACTGGAGGATGGAACAGGAGAGGGAGCAGTTGCTACAGAGGGCTTTTTTACAGGGTTAAAGGCAGGATAGGTGCAGCGAGTGGGAACAGGGGACTGACATGCGGTAGATAGCCAAGTATACTGGGCTGTAACTGGAGGAGCTGGTGGGAATACAGGAGTAGAGTTAGAAGCAGGACTGGGTCTTTGTAAGCTGACTGAGGCTGGGTGCAACAAGTCTGTCCATGTCTGCAGTAGGGGTTGAACAAAGCTGAGCTTACACAAAGCCTGTCTGGTCAATGACTGCACTGCGTTTATACAAACTCTTAGTGTCTGTGGTGAACATGTGGAATAACGCTTCAGAAAGTAACCCACATCATCCTCTAATAACCACACCAGGGACTCTACCTGGTCTGCACTAAATGGTGGCAAAAATTCATCCCTGCATTCGGGGGAACCAGATGAAACCAACTCAGCACAAACCTCAATCAAAGGCTGCACCTCAGAGAACTCTGTGCCCTGATCTACTAGAACATGAGCGAGCCGTATACATTCTAGCAGTTCATCCCGGGGATACTCCTTCAGAGTTTGATAAGCATACTCCCTGTCATCAAACACTAGCAGAGATAAATACTCAACCTCATCCAGATCCATCCTTCCCATCAACAAACCAAGATGGCTTCCCTGTGCAGCCACTTCTGGTCAGGATTGGCCTTGGTGTAATGTCAGGGCTCCCAGGTATGACCAGAGATGTGTGACTGACGCAGGGAAACGCAGACTTCAGATATGGGATAAACAATATAATTTATTAACACTAACAATACAAACATAAACGCAGTGCAATACTAAACATAATACAGTGCAAACAAACCAAACCAACCACCCACAGATAACAGTACATACAAGCAAGCGTCGTCAGGCAGGCCGGGTCAATATCAATTGGGCAGGTAGGTACAGGGGGAGCAAGCGGAGAATGGTCGGGGTCACAGGCCAGGTTCAGCAGGTAGCAAGCAGCGTAGTACAGAGGGTCAGGCAGAGGGATGGTCAGGGTCACAAGCCAGGGATCAGAACAGGTAGCAAGCAGCGTAGTACAGAGGGTCAGCAAAGGAACAGAAACAGGATGCAGGACAGATACAGGGCCCAGGACAAACACACACCAAGGCAGAGTCTGTGGGTCTGGCCATCCCTTAAATACCCCAGCATAATCAGTTCCAGGTGTTAGCTGGCTGCAAAGTTGAGTCTCTGATTGCTGGGAGCACCCGCTGGCCAGCCCTGGTACTGCAGATCAAAAGGCAGGTGAGTCCCACTATTGCTGGCCAGTCCATTCCTGACAGTGTTACTGCCTTTTCCTGGCTCTTTCGCTGGCTGGTTTTCCAGCGGGGGGGAGTAGATGGAGTAGCGGAGTGTCCTACTTCCCTGCCCCCCTCTCCCCCCCCCCCCGGATCGCCCCTCTCTCACTTTCCCCTGGGCCCGCCGGATCCCTTTTGGCATCGTTTGATGGGTGTGTTACTGCCGTTTCCTGGCTCTTTTACTGGCTGGTTTTCCAGGGGGGGAGTAGATGGAGTAGGGGAGTGTTGCGCTTCCCTGCCCCCCTAACCCCCCCAATCCGCTTCAAATTCCCTCTCCTTCCTGTGCCCCTCTCTCACTTCCCCATGGGCCCGCCTGAGCACGTTTGGCATTGTTTGGTGGGTGTGTTATTGCCTATTCCTGGCTCTTTTGCTGCCTGGTTCTCCAGGGGGGGAGTAGATGGAGTAGGGGAGTGCCGCACTTCCCTGCCCCTCTCACCCCCCCCCCCGGATCTGATTCACATTCCCTCTCCTTCCTGTGCCCTTTTCTCACTTCCCCCCCTCCCCTTTTTTCTCCCTTTCTCCCCCCCTCTTTTTTTATGTTGAGTCCCTAGTTTGGAAATTGCTCAGGGTACCCCCCCCCCCTTTTTATCTCCTCTCTCTTGCCTCCCTGAGTTTAATTTTTGACAATATTTTCTGTTTCCCAAGGGAACAAGATGGTTTTCCGTAGTAAAATATTTTGGGATCATTACCCCTTATTTCCAGTATATTTGGTATTTTATTACCAGTCTCTGATGTAGACATAATGTACCTCGTCTTGTGTTATCGGATACTGGAAATTTACTGACAGGTTGTGCTCCTACGAGCTATCGTTGGTTTCTTGTGGAGCTCTTCCTCACATTTATTGTGTATTGGAGCAGCCTTTCTCAACCAGGGTGCCCAGGCACCCTGGGCTGCCTTGAGGTTTCCTCAGGGGTGCCTTGGTAAAATGTCTAAAAACTGCGCAAAACTTGTATACAAGCCAGCGGGTGGAACAAGCCTGTCTTTAGTTACACAAAGCCACAGGTCTTCATTGTGCACCATTACGACCTTCTAGCCTCCAGCGTCCCGAACCAGGGGTGGACTGACAACTCATGGGGCCCCCGGCCAATAGGGGATCATGGGGCCCCTGTGTCCTTGCCCAAACTCAAAAAAGCCTATGAAAAAGGTACCAGGGGCATCTCATTGGGCCCCCTACTGACCCCGGGCCCTCGGGCAGTGCCCGAGTTTCCAAATGGTCAGTCCGCCCCTGGTCCCGACAACCAATGACATCATCAGTTGATAAGGAGGATATCAGCTGCCTGCACAGCATCCTAGTTTGATCATCCCCTGCCTCTCTCCATCAATGCTGGGGTCACATTAGCTCAGTGATGGAGAAAAACAGAGGGAGAGGAGAAACACTGGAATACTAGTCAGTACCAGTGTGCAGAAGTATATTTGCTTTCGAAGAATAAATCACCTCTAATGTTGGGTGTCCTGCATGTGTGGGTGTTGCTGCGTTATATAAAACTATTAGAATAGTTTTTCACAGTTTAGAATGGGGTGCTTCGGGACTGTCCATAATTTTAAAGGGTGACTTGACTGAAAAAAGGTTGAGAAACACTGTATCGGAGTAATGTCACTTCTTTCGTAAATGCTCAATGTCTAAATAAAAAAGAATAAAAAAAAAAACTTTAACATTCATTTGATAAGATAATTTATCTTTAATTTATCTTTAATCCATATCTTTTAAAACAAATGACTCACCCCTCAATGGGCTCGTTGGTTACAACACCCTAAATGCACTATACAACTTTGATTAAAAATCCACATACCCACATATGACCCATTAACCAAACCCACCCCAAGCTGGTACCCCCTCCTCTACCAAGTTATACCCCCTCCCCCTATTTTTCCCATTTAATACTTTCTCAACTGCTTGTTCACTAGTTCAACACATTTGTGAGAATACCTCTAATGTCACTGTTCTCTAGACTTCTACAAACCCCCCCCCATTACTTGGAGGGGTTCAACATGCATGTTTAATTTGTACTATGACATCTGTCTTATTCTATCCTTGTGTTGAACCATTTAACATCTTCTGTTATGTTTGTTAAAACCTCAATAAAAATATTGAACATAAAACAAATGACAATGCATCCCCTTTAAATGACACTTATGCCAACATTTTATTGAGGTTAGAGTAGTGCTCCTTTAAGAAGACACTGAACTGCCTACATGCAACACTTAAAGGCTCTCTCCGAATTTACAAATGTTTCCATTTCATTTTTTGGCACCTGCTCAACAAGCTGGAAAATGAGCCACAGCTTGTACATTTGTTTCACTCCGTATCGTTTTTCTTTTTTATTGAAATGCCGGCATACTTGTCCTGTTATTGAAAGTGCACTTTTTATTTCAACAAATTATTGGAGCTGCCAATGAAAAACACTGCTGATGTAATGTACAGGAGGAAGGAGAATTCCATAGTTTATAAACCCTGAGTTCGACTGGAAGATTGTCAATATAAGAAATCTGTTTTAACCACATATTGATGGAAGAGAAGTTCAAGAGAGGAAGCAGGACCCTCACACTACTGCAATGGAAGGGCGCAAGCCTAGGGACTCAAGTGCAGAGATCTCATTGGAGATGGAGTAGGAATCAGGGGCGGACTGACAACTCATGGCGCCCCCGGGCAATAGGGGATCATGGGGCCCCTGTGGCCTTGCCCCCACTCAAAGCACACCCAAAAAAGCATATAAAAGGTACCAGGGGCATTTCATGGGGCTCCCTACTGACCCCGGGCCCTCGGGCAGTGCCTGAGTGCTCGAATGGTCAGTCCACCCCTGGTTGGAACTGTTCTATGCTTTGAACATCTCCCAAACACTGAAAGCCAAAAGCTGTGGTCACCTGACCATCTCACATACAGTTGCAAGAAAAAGTATGTGAACCCCTTGGGATTACGTGGAGTTTTGCATGAATTGGGCATAAAATGTGCTCTGAATGTCATCTAAGTCACAACAATAGAAGAACACAGTCTGCTGAACATAATACTACCCAAATATTAGATGTTGCCATGGTTTAATTGCACATAACATGTAAACATTCACAGTGCAGGGAGGAAAAAGTATGTGAAGCCCTAGCTTAATGACTTCTCCCAGAGCTAATTGGAGCCAGGAGTGAGCCAACTTTGACTCCAATCAGTGTGATGATATTGGATGTGTTGCTGACAGCTGTCCTGCCCTTAAAAAACACACACCTGTTTTGGGTTTACTGGTTTTAAGAAGCACTGTCTGATGTGAACCATGCCTCGCAGAAAAGAGCTCTCAGAAGACCTACAATCAAGAATTGTTGACTTGCATGAAGCTGGAAAGGGTTACAAAAGTATCTCCTTGAGCCTTGATGTTCATGTGTCCACGGTAAGACAGACTTCTACAAATGGAGAAAGTTTAGCACTGTTGCTACTCTCCCTAGGCGTGGTCGTCCTGTAAAAATGACTGCAAGAGCACAGCGCAGAATGCTGCATGAGGTAAAGAAGAATCCCAGAGTGTCAGCTAAAGACCTACAGAAATCTCTGGTACATGCTAACATTTTTGTTGACACATCTACAATAAGGAAAACACTAAACAAGAATGGAGTACATGGGAAGACACCACGGAGGAAGCCATTGCTGTCCAAAAAGAAGATTGCAGCACGTTTGAAGTTTGCAAAAGAGCACCTGGATGTTCCACAGCACTACTGGCAGAATATACTGTGGACAGATGAAACCAAGATTGAGTTGTTTGGGAAGAACACACAACACTATGTGTGGAGAAAAAAAGGCACAGCACACCAACATCAAAACCTCATCCCCACTGTGAAACATGGCGGAGGGAGCATCATGGTTTGGGGCTGCTTTGCTGCCTCAGGGCCTGGACGGATTGTTGTCATTGATGGGAAAACGAATTCCAGAGTTTATCAAGACATTTTGCAGGAAAATTTACGACCATCTGTCCACCAACTGAAGCTCCGCAGAGGATGGGTGATGCAACAGGACAATGACCCAAAGCATACAAGTCATTCAACAAAACAATGGCTGCAACAGCACAGAATACGCCTTCTGGAGTGGCCCAGTCAGAGTCCTGACCTCAACCCCATTGAAATGCTGTGGCATGACCTTAAGAGAGAGATTCACACTAGACATCCCAAGAATATTGCTACACTGAAACAGTTTTGTGAAGAGGAGTGGTCCAAAATGACTCCAGATCGTTGTGCAGGTCTGATCTGCAACTACAGGAAACGTTTGGTTGAGGTTATTGCTGCCAAAGGAAGGTCAACCAGTTATTAAGTCCAAAGGTTCACATACTTTTTCCTCCCTGCACTGTGAATGTTTACATGTTATGTGCAATTAAACCATGGCAACATCTAATGTTTGTGTAGTATTATGTTCAGCAGACTGTGTTCTTCTATTGTTGTGACTTAGATGACGTTCAGAGCACATTTTATACCCAATTCATGCAAAACTCCACGTAATCCCAAGGGGTTCACATACTTTTTCTTGCAACTGTATATATGCTTGTTGGACATCTTTTTCTAAACCTATAGGCAGTAAATAGAGTTGCCACCCCACCACCCACCACCTTTGTGATCACAACAACCTCCATACTTCTATGAAGGGCTTTTGGAGTGTGCCCATGGAATTTTGTACCATTCAGTCAAAAGAACATTTACACTCTCTGGTCACTTTATTAGGTCCACCCAGGGGTGGACTGACAACTCATGGGGCCCCCGGGCAATAGGGGATCATGGGGCCCCTGTGTCCTTGCCCAAACTCAAAAAAGCCTATGAAAAAGGTACCAGGGCATCTCATGGGGCCCCCTACTGACCCCGGGCCCTTGGACAGTGCCCAAGTTTCAAAATGGTCAGTCCACCCCTGGGTCCACCTGTTCAATTGCTTGGTAACACAAATTGCTAATCAGCCAATCATATGGCAGCAACTTAATGCATGTAGACATTGTGATGATGACTTGAGAAGTTCAAATCAAGTAACAGAACGGGGTAGAAAGGGGAATTAAGGGACTTTGAACATGGCACAGTTGTTGATGCCAGATGGGCTGGTCTGAGTATTTCATAAACTGCTGATCTACTGGGATTTTCACGCACAACCATCTCTAGGGTGTACAGAGAATGGTCCGAAACAGAGAAAATATCCAGTGAGCGGCAGTTGTGTGGAAGAAAATGCCTTGTTGATGTCAGAGGTCAGAGGAGAATGGGCAGACTGGTTGCTGCGACATTCAGATGGTGGGGTCAGAATTTGGCTTAAACAACATGAAAGCATGGATCCATCCTGACTTGGTGTATTGGCGTGGGTGTTTTTTTCTTGTCACTAGCAAGGTTTACCTAATAAAGAGGCCAGAGAGTGTGTGAGGTCAGGTTTTAATGTAACCCAAAGGTTTTTAGTAGGGTTGGGGGTTAGGACTCTACAAATGCCATTCATGTTCCTCCACACCAAACTCATCAAACCATGTCTTCATGGACCTAGCTTTATGAACGGAGGAACAGTCATGCTGGAACAGAAAAGGACTTTCCTCAACATGTTACCACAAGGCTGACAGAGCACAATTGTCTGCAATTAAATGCAGTTGCCACCCAGGGGCGGACTGACCATTTGAAAACTCGGGCACTGCCCGAGGGCCCGGGGTCAGTAGGGGGCCCCATGAGATGCCCCTGGTACCTTTTTCATAGGCTTTTTTGAGTTTGGGCAAGGACACAGGGGCCCCATGATCCCCTATTGCCCGGGGGCCCCATGAGTTGTCATTCTGTCCCTGTTGCCACCCCACCACTTTTGTGACCAGAACAACCTCCGCTCTTCTGCAAAGGTTTTGCAAAAGCTTTTGCGGTGTGTCTGTGGGAATTTGTGCCCATTCAGCCAAAAAAGCATTCGTGAGGTTGGCTTCCAGTTTATCCCATAGGCGTTCAGTAGGGTTGTGGTCAGGGTTCTGTGCAGGACACTCAAGTTCCTTAACAGAAAACCCATCAAAGCATCTTTTCATGGAGCTGGCTTTGTGCACGGAGGCACATCTATGCTGGACCAAAAAAGTGCCTTCAGCAAACTGTTACCAAAGGCTGGAAGAGCACAATTGTCTAAAATGAAATGCAGTTGCCATCCCAACACTTTTGCGGCCGTAACAACCTCCGCTCTTCTGCAAATGTTTTGCAAAAGCTTTTGGAGTGTGTCTGTGGGAATTTGTGCCCATTCAGTCAAAAAAGCACTGGTGAGGTTGGCTTCCAGTTTATCCCATAGCTGTTCAGCAGGGTTGTGGTCAGGACACTCACGTTCCTTTACAAAAAACTAATCAAACCATGTCTTCATGGAGCTGGCTCTATGAACGGGGATACACTTATGCTGAAATGGAAACAGACATTCCCCAAACTGATCCAAAGGGTTGGAAGAGCACAGTCATCTAAAATTAAATGCAGTTGCCACCCCACCACCTTTGAGACCATAACAATCTTCACTCTTCTGAGAACAGTTTGCAAAAGCTTTTGGAGCGTGTCTGTTGGAATTTGTGCCCATTCAGCCGAAAAAAGCATTGGTAAGGTTGGCTTCCAATCTATCCTAAAGGTGTTCTGTATGGTTGAGGTCAGGGCTCTGTGCGGGTCACTCAAGTTCCTTGTACAACAAACTCATCAAACTATGACTTCATGGAGCTGGTTTTATGCACAGTGGCATATTAATGCTGGAATGAAAAGGGCCTTCACCATACGGTTACCACAAGGTTGGAAGAGCCCAATTGTCACTACAGGTCACTCCAGTTCCTCCACGCCAAACTCATCCGATTTTGCACATGGGGGTACAGCCATGCAGGAACACAATGGGCCTTCCCCAAACTATAATCACAAAGTTGGAGGAGCACAACTGTCTTTGGATGCTGTAGCAATAACTGTACCATTCCATGTAAGAACTTGTTCTTGATCAATTCGAGGAATGCTCACAATTGGTAAATTGCCAAAGGATATGCAAATATTCAGCCAACCGGATAGTATCCTACAGTAAGGTTGGTGTGATATGGAGAATGTACTCCAGCATCCAAATGTGCACCATCTAACCCATGGCATGTCTAAAATAAAATGTAAGTGCTGTTACCATGTTAAAATGCATTAAATGGATACGGCTATCAAAAACAATTACTATAACAAACCCTGATTTGTAAAGATCCTCAGTTAACCACACATGGGAGGTTTTATTGTGAATATACCTATTTTTGTGTGAATGCACCAGCTTACATACAGTATGAGATTACATACTGTTGGAATGAGCTCAAGTGTAGCTTCCAAGGACACCATCAGCTAGCCAAATTTTCCTTTTGAGGCTTTCATGACCACTTTTATTTTAAATAAAATGTATAAAAAATGAAAGGTTGCCCTCTCTGAGGTTTTCGTTACTCCGTTGCCATAACACAGCGATCCTTCCTTTAGCCTTCTGGTTTTCTCTTGCAGTGCAGCTCTTCTAGCCCTCAAGCTTAGGCAGGGGCGGACTGACCATTTGGAAACTGTCAGAGGGCCCGGGGTCAGTAGGGGGCCCCATGAGATGCCCCTGGTACCTTTTTCATAGGCTTTTTTGAGTTTGGGCAAGGACACAGGGGCCCCATGATCCCCTATTGCCCGGGGGCCCCATGAGTTGTCAGTCCACCCCTGGTAGTAAGTGACAAGTGTGTCCTATTACTAATAGGTGGTGACATGTCACGGGCCATTCCAGAGACTGTTAATCAAGATGGCAGACAACAGTGATAATGCGCACTTGGAATGGCATCAACGAAGGCGTAAAACCTGTGGATATCTACAGAAGACTTCAAGCACAGGACGGTGATGAGACGCTCAGCTGCAGTAAAACTTTTGAATGGTGCCCCTGGTACCTTTTTCATAGGCTTTTTTGAGTTTGGGCAAGGACACAGGGGCCCCATGATCCACTATTGCCCGGGGGCCCCATGAGTTGTCAGTCCGCCCCTGGGCTTAGGATCAGTTTGCACCTACATGGTCTCCTGGGAAGGGTGGAGTCCTGAGCCACTGTCACTCTCAAAACTAAAAGGACTTGGGCACAGGGACATCAGCGGGAACTGGTTGCCAACAAAACATGGAACTAGGTTTGTAGGCTTCAATGCTCCCAAGACACATGAAAACTTCTGGGTTTCAGGATCTAGACCTTGCCAACCCTGAAAAACAACAGAAATCCAGTTTTCCCCCTATGATGCATGTATGCTGGAACCCCCCACACTCAGTATGGGTGAAAACCCTAGGTAAAACCAAACCTTTTCTGGAGCCAAACTGTTCTGTGAATGCTTTTTTTTTTTTTTTTACCATGAAATGGTATTTTCTTGTCACAGTATGGTGCTTAGAATGGAGATTACAGTGATAAACACCAGTGCATAGCAAGCATAACAAAACAGGTGCCGCCACCATTTAAGTGCAGCATTTATTAAAACATAAAAGGTTAAAAACATAATGCACTCACTTGGTATACATGATACATAGGCACATCAATGGTAATGTCTGGTGTCTACATGGTTCATCAGGCAAGCATTACTATTGATATGCCCATATATAAAAGTGAGTGCATAATGTTTTTAACCCTTTATGTTTTAATAAAAGCTACACTTAGATGGTGGTGCCCCCTGTCTTGCTACTCTTGTTACAGTTCCACAACAGAGGATCATAGCAAACCTGTATCAGATGAGCAGCAGTGACTGTCCTAAACAGGGGCGGACTGACCATTTGAAAACTCAGGCACTGCCCGAGGGCCCAGGGTCAGTAGGGGGCCCCATGAGATGCCCCTGGTACCTTTTTCATAGGCTTTTTTGAGTTTAGGCAAGGACACAGGGGCCCCATGATCCCCTATTGCCCGGGGGCCCCGAGAGTTGTCAGTCCGTCCCGGGTCCTAAATTAAGTAGTGCAACGCATCGGACCCTATAAAACTGATATGATTGTTTTATATCCCACCCAGTTATGCACCATACTGTTTTTCTTATTAAACACCAGTGTGCATGCTGCCATTTTTTTTTTGCCCTGATGACGCAGTTTACCTGCTGCTTTGCTTGATGCATGTGAAAATTCTAGAATAGAGGAGACATAACCAACATTATTTAGATAAATCAAAAACCAACACTTCCACAATCGGTGGTGTCAATGGATAGGTTTAATAGTTTAAAAAAAAACTTTTAGATGGGCATCCTAGTGAACACAATATACAGGGATATGGAATACGATTTTTTTTTTTTTTTGCAGACACACACACGTAGGTTGAACTGGATGGGCTGTTGTCTTTATTCAACCTTACAAATGATGTAACCCTTTATGGTGCCCCCCCATGGGTCCCCCTTAGACCTGTCCTTGCAATAACTTAAAAAAAAAAAACTTTTTTTTGGATCAGGCTGCCTGAAGCTCTTATTGTGCAATAATAGTATTTGAATGTTCAATACGCAAGGCAAATTAGGACCATGAAGTAGAAATTGAGCATCAGGCTCAGGGGCAGACTGACAACTCATGGGGCCTCTGGGCAATAGGGGTTCATGGGGCCCCTGTGTCCTTGCCTAAACTCAAAAAAGCCTATAAAAAGGTACCAGGGGCATCTCATGGGGCCCCCTACTGACCCCGGGCCCTCGGGCAGTGCCCGAGTTTGCAAATGGTCAGGCCGCCCCTGCTTACTACTGCGTGTTGTACCACCACGCTAGCATCCCTTTTTATACCTGTAAAATTAAAAGTCCCGGTTTGACTTGAACACCCCTTGTATTTTACTGAAAATGTAGATTTTTCCTCTCCTTATACACCCTCCAATTTTTCTTTTAAATACAAACACAAATTGGATTCCCCAATAAATTGCTTTATACGAGGGCCATTCAAGTCAAATCGGGATTTTTGAGTTTATATAATAAAAGAACAAATTTCAAGGAGTGGAAATTGCATTTATTTTTTTTTTTTTACATACTCCCCTGCTACATTTATACACTGATCCCACATTTAACTAATGCCTAAAAAGGTTCGGCATAGAAAGATTTGTCAGTACGCCTGAACCATCCAAGGACAGCCGGCTTCACTTCGCCATCATTAAGTTCACTGTTCCCACAGAAAGATTTGCCGTCAAATCATGACAGGCTATGCATCAATATTCCAGAATCAGGCGTTCCACACACCGAATGTTCACTGCTGTGGGCAGTGAACCGCCATGGTCGGGATTGTCACTGGCGGACGTACGGCCAATTTACACCATTCAAATGTCTTACTGAGGCTGAGCGTCTCATCACCATCCTGTGCTTGAAGTCTTCTGTAGATATCCACGGGTTTTTCGCCTCCGTTGACGAGAAGCTCCACACGCGCATTCCATACGCGCACTATCACTGTTGTCTGCCATCTTGATTAACAGTCTCTGGACTGGAACGCGACATCTATCAGTAATAGGACACACTACTGCATGTAGTACCGCCACGCTAGCATCTGTCAGGAATGGATTCACCACTGGTGGTGGGACTCACCTGCCATGTGGGCTGCAGTGCCAGGGCTGGCCAGCGGGTGCTCTCAGCAACCAGAGGCTCACTCCTGCAATCAGCCATCACCTGAGGCTGATTGCAGGAGGTGTATTTAAGGAATGGCCAGACCTGTAGTCAGTGCCTTGGTGTATTGTTTCCCATTAGCCCCTGTACCTGGTATCCTGTGTTCCTGTTCCTCTGCCTATCTTCTGTTGCTGACCTCTGCATTGTTGCTGACCGTCTCCTGTTTAACCCCTGGCTTGCCTTACTGTCCTTCCGCCTGACCCTCTGTACCATGCTGCCAATGAGTTACTGAACCCGGCTTGTGACCCTGACCATTCTCTGCCTGATCCTCTGTACCGCGCTGCCCGTGAGTTACTGAACCCAGCTTGTGACCCTGACCATTCTCTGCCTGCTCCTTCGGTACCTCGCTGCCCGCACGTTGCTGACCTGGCCTGCCTGACTACGCCTTACGCTACCCAGACAATCCATCCATCCATCCTGCATGGATCCAGCCATCCCTGCTCACACCTTCTGCCTCTTCACATCAGTATATACCTCTGGCGGATCCCTCTACCACGAGCAGGTGTACTCAGGGGCCGCGACCTGGTTCCTGTCTGCTCCAAGTCCATCCCCACCATCAGGGGCCCTGGTGAATAAGCAGACTGGGACTTAGACTCCGCGCCCTGGGGAATCCTGTCCTGAGGACTGCTAGAGGTACCACCAGACGGTCGTTAACAGAACCATATGGCCGGCCTGACCATTCCACCTCTCCAACCCTGACTACGCCTGTGTTCCTGCACATACTAAGATTAGTGGAAGGTTGGTTTGTTTACTGAGCTTTGTATATTTGGGTGGCTAATAATAAATTGTATTGTTATTATATCTTTCCTGAAGCCTGTTACTTCCCTGTGTCAGTCCACACATTTCTGGTCCTACCGGATCCCTGACAGCATCCCTTCTTATACCTGTAAAATTAAAAGTCCTGGTTTGACTTGAACACCCCTTTTGTTTTTTTAAATGTTGATTTTTTCCTCTCCTTATAAACTATGTGTATCCATTTAGTCTGTCAACACATCAGCTTTACTAAGTTAACTCTGCCAAAGATTTATAAAATAATTATAAATAAATTAAATTAAAATTGTAATTTTTAGCTTTGAACATTTTTCATGTAATTTGCAGTTTTACAACACAATTCCTTGACCCGCGTAAATTTTGGGAGAATTTCAGGAGGAGCTGCAAAAGAAAAAAAAAACTCTAGGTTTTTTTTATATTAGGTATTTATTTTTTAATTTAGTAAACATGTATGACTTTGCCGTTTCTACTTTGTATGTGCACTTATTAATTGTTCTATAACTGAAACTGTTACTTGAAACTAACAAAAATATTCCTTTTTTTTAAAAAAAAAACCCAGAAAGACTCAACTTCATAGTTTTGAAATAAAGGTCTCGATTTTCAGAATATTGTGCGCTTTTATTATTTTAAGAAGAGGTACTGGCGCTGGTGTTTTAACCGCACCGCATTCCTACACATCTTCACATTCGGCAAGGCGATGAAAGAACTCAGAAAGCGACACATTAGACGCAAACGAAAACACTTAAGTGCCCAACAATTCATAACAAAAATACTTTTAACCTCGACGCATGTACTATGAGATGAAAAGTATGAAACTGCAATCAGAAGAACCCAAATATTCAGCATGTGCTCTGGGATTGTGGGTAAAAATAACTCACTATATACAAATGTCTTTTCAAGGTTAAGAGGGTTAAGTGAAAACAAATAATTTGTTCAGTGGCTTCCACTAATTAATCCCAGTTGTACCCAAGATGAAATGGAGCTCTACCCAAAACATGGAATGAAGGTTCTCTGCTCCACCAAGTCTTTGCTACTGTCTTTCACCTCAATGCCTGGTTCTCGATCTACCTCCAGTCCATTGTGACAGCCAGGGCATTGCTGGGAGCTAATATTCCTTGAACTCCAATCTGGAGAACATTCGCTGCAAATTTCCATGGAGAATCATTTAGTGAACTGGATCTGATAATATTCCTAGTGTCATCGGCCCTCTGTTTTAGGGGTCCTCTAATATTTTAAACAAAGGTCAAGTTCACCGTTCTTTAGACTGTTGGTGGGCCAGACTGTGACCAGTGGTCAGTGAAGGTAAATAATACCCCATTGTTGGTATCAGTGGGAGCAATCGGGCCCTATTGTTGTCAGTGGAAGAAATAATGTTTTTTTGTTGGTATCATTGGAAGGAGTGGTGTCCCATTGCTTGTATTAGTGGCTTGGAATAGTGCTCCATTATTGGCAGCATTTGCAGGAATGACCATTGTTGGTGTCACAGGGATACAATAATAGTTCCCTATTATTGGTATATTTTGGAGGAATAGTGCCCCATCGTTGGCGTCAGTGGGAGGAATAGTGCCCCATCGTTGGTGCCAATGGGAGGAAAAGTGCCCCATCATTGGTATCAGTGGGAGGAAAAGTGCCCTATCCTTGCTATCAGTGGGAGGAATAGTGCCCCATCATTGGTGTCAGTGGGAGGAATAGTGCCCCATCCTTGGTATTAGTGGGAGGAATAGTGTCCTATTGTTGCCATTAATTGGAGTAATAGTGCTCCATCAATCACATCAGTGAGAGGGATAGTGCCCCATTATTGCTGTTAGTGGGAGGAATAATGCCTTATAATTAATATCAGTGGGGGGGGGGGGGTAGGGGTTTATTTACCATGAGGCAAACAGGGTGTTTGCCTAGGGCAGCAATTTTTATGGGGGCAACACCGCCCCCCGGATGAAGGGTCCTGGTGAGCAGTAGCAGACAGAGCCATTCAGGGCCGCCATCAGAGGGGTACGACCGGTACTCCTGTAGGTGGCCCAGACAGCAGGAGGATCGGTGTGGTGGGGGAGAGCAGTTTCAGAAGGATGCTCTCTGTATCTCTCCCTCCAGCAGCTGGAAGCCAGTTTGAGGTTTCTCCCGGATTTCTGCTGCTGGAGGGAGAGACAGGCCTGGCCGTATCGAGGGGGTACCCTGGTGTTCCTGAGTGGCCGCTCTCTGCTGAGCTCCTTCCCCCAACTGCACTCAGAGAGAGGGGAAGAGAGAGAGAGAGAAGCGAGAGAGGGGGGGAGAGATAATCATATATACATACACACACTTATTGAACTCTCTCGCTCTCTCATTGGGGTAGGCGCAAAATGTTTGTGTTGCCTAGGGCAGCACAAAATCTAAGTACACCACTGGGAGGGGGGGGGGGGGAATAGTTCTCGATCATTGGTATCAGTGGGAGGAACAGTGTTCCATCATTATCAGTGGGACTAGGAAAACTCCCACAACATTGTGTCTCAGTGTGCACTACTTACCTTTGTGTATATCCTTTGTCCTGCACTACTCCTCCTCCTGTATTAGGTCTCAGTGTGCACTACTTACCTTTGTGTATGTTCTATGTCCTTTACTGCTCCTCCTTCTGCTGGCTGGATAAATTCACAGCCAAAATAGACAGGCACTGTGGGGAAAGAGATCGTTCAACTCAACAGTGTCAACTAAGGTATATTATCAGGTGCTGTATGGGGTGCCACTTTATCTACATAGTACGTGGTACCTTCTGGATAATGGCCAGTCAAACATGAGCAGCAGTTCGTATCAGTCCCACTTTGACAGCGGTCACTTGAACACATGGAGATTTCCTTTCATCTCATGCTCTGGTGGATTTTGACAGACTTTGGACTGTCCATCAATCTTTGTCCCCATAACAATGGTCTCCAGTCCAAACAGAGATGTTCAGTCTTCCCAATGGGGACCAACACACCAAAAAACACCTGACATTCATTCTAACTGCATAATTTATCTAAAAGAACACAACTAATCTATTACAAAGCACTTCGTTAAACAACAAAAACAACTTTTGCTGCAATACTCACATGTCCCCTAGTGCTGTCACCCATACATTCACGGTTATGTGGTTCAGTCCAGTCCTCTTCCAAGCCAAAAGGTGCCAACCAATTTTTGGTGACCCCAGGATATCATGAGCCTGCCTCCTGTGGGTGCAACATCACAAAGCCCTGCAAACAGCTCTAAAGTCATTATGGTGGAGCTACTCTCACTACCTTTGAGTTCTGCTCATTGCTGGACAATAAGAGAGGGTAAAATGGACCCTGCGAGTTACTTGACTTGTAGACCATTGGAAAAGAAGTATGTATACAAAATATTTTGGAAAAAAACAAAATATGGGAGGGATACTGCAAGGGTAGAGGTGTCCACATAAGCTAGAGTTAGACTTTAAAGAAGTCCAAGAGTTTCCCACCAAAAATCTTTGTGACTGAGGAAGGAATCCTAGTTTTTGTCCGGCAACAACTCCCATGGAAGAAGGTTATACCTCATATTTACTTCCTACCATTCTCCAGTCATCGACTCTTACAAATATACCATTCAATTTCTTCTCAACTCCTTAGAGGATGATGAGATTGTGAATCACTCTTCCAACGATGAATCACAGGCCTATGGCCTGAAACCTCCCATAAACCTAAACTCTATTTACTGGTTTAATAAAGGCCCGTCCTGGTTGTATCTTTGCGAATCTCGCCTGGATTTTCCATCAGGCTGCCAATTCTTGGAAACATCTTATAGGGAGGCGGATCGGGTTGCAATCACAAGTCCCTACTTCAATGGGAGCTATAAAATCAGAGTCTGAAACATGTTTTTTGTGTTTTTTCAAACATTAGCAACTCATCCGATCCCTAGTCTACAGATTTGGTTTCCTGAAACCTGATGACATGAGCGACCACAAGCTGGGGCGTTAAGATTTAAAAAAAAAAGGAAGGAGTTGAACCTGAAGGAGGGCCAGACACAGATGTGCTGTGCTAGTGTCATTTATTTTACACGGAGCTCAGCCTGGGCTTATCCCGTGACTCTTACCTGGAAATGTCTGCAAATACCTCTATCTCAAACTTAACCCTACTCTACGGGGTCAGCAAGCTGAAAAACCGATATTATATAAACAGAACAGCCCAACTATTCAGGTTACACTTGATTCCTAAATAACTGCAAAAATAATGATTGAACTGTGGAGTACGTGTGAATGTGTCAACAAATGCCGCGCTTGAAATATGTTGCGGCTTAAATGCGGCCTTATTTGTATTTAAGGTTCGCAGTCTGATAATGTAAGGGGGGATTGTACAGAAATATACGGACAGCAAAACTTCTCTTCACAAAGTTAGGATGTAGGTAGGTGCTTAGTAAGATGGCTTTCAAAGGCCACGTTTTAGGGAACATTTTTTTTTCCATCCTTCCAAAATGTCAGACTGTTCACATTTTAGTGGAAGAGTGTTAAAATAATGAAAGCTATAATGTTTTTGTGTTTAAGTTCATATAAACAAATATATATATATATACATATATATATATATATATATATATATATATATATACATACAGTTGTGTTCAAAATAATAGCAGTCAGACATCACTAACCGGATCAATCTCTGTTTTTGGTAGAAATGATATTTCTTCATGGCAAATAATTTCCTAGCAGGTGTAGTAGAGTGATAGAAATCCAACAGACCCAACAGTCATGACATGCAAGCTGCTGATTCTGTGTCATTGAATCACTCATTGAAAGGGGCATGTTCACAATAATAGCCGTGTGGAGTTCTATTAGTGAGGTCATTCATTCTTTGAAAAACAGGTGGCAATTATTGCCCTTATTTAAGGAAGGAAGGCAGCAAATGTTGCACATGCTGGTTACAGTGCATTTCTCTCTGAAATTCTGAGGAAAATGGGTCGTTCCAGACATTGTTCAGAAGAACAGCGTACCTTGATTAAAAAGTTGATTGGAGAGGGGAAAACATATAAAGAAGTGCAGAAAATGATCGGCTGCTCAGCTAAAATGATCGCAAATGCTTTAAAATGGCAACCAAAACCTGAAAGACGTGGAAGAAAGCAAAAAACTACCATTGGAATGGATAGAAGAATAGCCAAAATGGCGCGGACTCAGCCAACAATCAGCTCCAGGAAGATGAAAGAAGGTGTGACGTTCCCTGTGAGGACTGTTACAATTAGAAGACGCCGATGTGAAGCCAAGCTATCTGCAAGAAGTCCCCGCAAAGTCCCACTGTTGGGAAAAAGACGTGTGCTGAAGAGGTTACAATCTGCCAAAGAGCACATTGACTGGCCTAAAGAGAAATGGCGCAACATTTTGTGGACTGATGAAAGTAAGATTGTTCTTTTTGAGACAGTTTGTCAGACGACCCCCAAACACTGAATTCAAGCCACAGTACACTGTGAAGACCGTGAAGCATGGTGGTGCAAGCATCATGATATGGGGATGTTTCTCATACTAGGGTGTTGGGCCTATTTATCGCATACCAGGGATCATGGATCAGTTTGAATACATCAGAATACTTGAAGAGGTCATGCTGCCTTATGCTGAAGAGGAAATGCCCTTGAAATGGGTGTAACAACAAGACAACGACCCCAAACACACCAGTAAACGTGCAACATCTTGGTTCCAGACCAACAAGATGGACGTTATGGAGTGGCCAGCCCAATCCCCGGATCTTAATCCAATAGAAAACTTGTGGGGTGACATCAAAAATGCAGTTTCTGAGGCAAAACCAAGAAATAGAGAAGAACTGTGGAATGTGGTCCAATCATCCTGGGCTGGAATACCTGATCACAGGGGCCAGAAGTTGGGTGACTCCATGCAACACAGATGTACAGCAGTTCTCAGAAACAGTGCGACTACAACCAAATATTCATTCATATTCGTATGCGAAACGACAACATTTTTCACTGTTGTTCAACCGGATTTTTTCGTTCACAATATCGTTATCGGTTAAAACATCCTGCTCATCAACGTAGAGAAAAGTTCGATCGGTGGTTCCACAAAATGTTTCATACGATCATCGTGTGTACGGGGCATAAGACTCCTCGCACAACCTCCTGCTCTCTAGCTCCCTTGTCTCCTCCTCCCATGCTCGTCTCCAGGACTTCTCCAGAGCTTCTCCCATCCTCTGGAACTCTCTACGCCAATCTATCAGACTATCGCCTACTCTGCCCACTTTTAGGCGATCTCTGAAAACCTCTCTCTTCAGGGAAGCCTATCCTGCCCTCAGCTAATAATGGAATCTTCTACTCTTCCAACCAGTCCATCCCCCACCGTTACTACCTTTTGTACCACTAGCCCCTCCCTCTTAGATTGTATGCTCCAAAGAGCAGGGCCCTCTTAACCAGGGGCAGACTGACCATTGGGAAACTTGGGCACTGCCCGAGGGCCCGGGGTCAGTAGGGGGCCCCATGAGATGCCCCTGGTACCTTTTTCATAGGCTTTTTTGAGTTTGGGCAAGGACACAGGGGCCCCATGATCCCCTATTGCCCCGGGGCCCCATGAGTTATCAGTTGGCCCCTGCTCCTAACCCTCTTGTATTGAACTGTATTGTTGTTGTATTGTCTCCCGTTATATTGTAAAGAGCTGAGCAAACTGTTGGCGCCATAAATCCTGTATAATAATATATAAATCCTGTATAATAATAATAATAAGACTTTCATTGGGGTGTGTTCATTTTTGCAACATGGTCTTGAATGAATTTGCTAGGAAAAATACTTTTTTTTTGTGTGTGCAAATGAACAAATCTTGTTTGCAATCAATGGGCCGCCTTTGTGGGAGGATTTTGTAGTATAGCGTCCCACAGAAAATGTGGATTCTGAAAGGAAAGGTTTTCTGACAGATCTGTTGGGGTGGACTCATTTATTCTGAGCATTGTATATTATTAACCACTTGCCGTCCGGCCGCTGTATATAAACGGCCGGACGGTGGCAGTGCAGGGGTGGGTTGCCGTTCATAAACGGCACCTGCCATTTTGGACTGTGCGTGCTCCCTGGGAGCGCGCAGCACTGCAATCTGGTGCCCGCTGTGTCCTCCGGACACAGTGGAACACCGATCGTCGTACGTGACCTCTGTGCGATGTCCTGATCATGTGATCACTGATTAGTCAATCAGTGATCACATGCAGAGTAGTAAGCAAAATGTCACTTCTGACATCATTGCTTACTACGTGTGAAATCTGTGAATGATCACAGAGGTCACATGGTACAGGGCCATTCACAACAGCCTTGTACCATGTGACAAGCTGTGACCAATCACAGCTCTCACAGTATTTCTCAATGGCTGCAAGAATGCAGCCAGAGAGAAGGAGAAATGATTGCTTGTACAGCCTTTATGGGTGTAAAATCAATCAGTGTAAAAAAAAAATAAAAAATCTTCATCACCCCCCACAAGTAGTACAGTGTCACCATGGTGGCACTGCACTGCTAGGGTGACAGTATGTAAAAAAAAAACAAAAAAACAAAAAATAATATAAAAAAATAAAATAAAAATGTAAAAAAAATGTTTTAAAAATTATAAGTTTTGGTTATAAACTAATTTGGATTTTTTTTTACTAAAAAGATAACTGAATACATTTTGGCCAAGATTTATGATTAAATATTTTTTATTTACAAAATTTTATAAGAAAAACACTTTTTTTTCCTAAATTTTTGGATTTTTGCATTTATATAGCAAAACAAAAAAAATCCCAGTGATGAATAAATACCACCAAAATACAACTTTATCTGTCTAAAAAAATGCTAAAAAATTCAGATGGGTACAGTGTTGCATGACCGCGCAATTGTCATTCAAAGTGTGATAGCTGAAAGCTGAAAATTGGCGTAGACAGGAAAGGGGTGAAAGTGTCCGGACTGGAAGGGGGTGAAAGTGTCCGGACTAGAAGGGGGTGAAAGTGTCCAGACTGGAAGGGGGTGAAAGTGTCCGGACTGGAAGGAGGTGAAAGTGTCCGGACTGGAAGGAGGTGAAAGTGTCCGGACTGGAAGGGGGTGAAAGCGTCCGGACTGGAAGGGGGTGAAAGCGTCCGGACTGGAAGGGGGTGAAAGTGTCCGGACTGGAAGGGGGGGAAAGTGTCCGGACTGGAAGGGGGGGAAAGTGTCCGGACTGGAAGGGGGTGAAAGTGTCCGGACTGGAAGGGGGTGAAAGTGTCCGGACTGGAAGGGGGTGAAAGCATCCGGACTAGAAGTGGTTAATAAAGAACTGTAACAATGTATCTATTAACAAGCCCGAATTGCTAGGAATCGAATGTTCTCACTTGATATGTGTTCTCCAGCGCCGAGCCTGACAAAAGTCACGACGGTGATGACGGAACGGAGCGGGGCTACAGAATCATTGATCCTAAGGTGCCGCTTTGCTTTTGACGTTTGTTTCTTTCAGCAATGCTCCTACGGGAGGTGAAAGGGCAACGCTAAGTAATTCAGGATCTCCGAACGATCCATCCCAAGAGCCATCGAAGAGTCAAGGATCACCGCAAATCAAGAATTAAGTCTGTTTATTTTAGCCGGCTTCCCACACACACATTGTTCAGAATACCCCAGCGACCCGCTAACGTCCGACCTGTTTATTTAAAGACCTAAAAAGAGCGTAGACCAGCTAATTCTCTCAGCGACTGTGAAGACGGCAAAAGCCTACAGCAGCCAGTTGGGGTTTTATTTTGTATCGGCCTTCAGTAAAATGATCCAGAAAGAAAAAGATGGCGCGAGGAGGTCCAAGCCCAAAATGAGAAATTTCAATTGTTCATCAAAGAGTTAAAAAAAAACAGTTGCTCTATTTAACCAGTTGCTGCCCAGCCTACAGCCAGATGGCGGCCGGGTGAACAGCTCGTCCCTCCGGGTGGACGCCATATGGCGTACTTTTTCGAACGCGCATTGCACATGCTGTGGTGAGATCTGTCACCGGTCGTGTACCTCGGACGCGGCTGATGACAGATCTGTGTACCGGCCCCATTGCTAGTACCATGTGACCTGCTGTAACCAATCACAGCAGGTCACATGACAGTTGTATACAATGGATGGCTTCCTTTCATGCCATCCATTTATTTATTACAGGTACTTATATAGCGGCGTCAATTTATTCAGCACTTTACATATATATTGTCAGGGGTGGACTGACAACTCATGGGGCCCCCGGGCAATAGGGGATCATGGGGCCCCTGTGTATTGCCCAAACTCGAAAAAGCCTGTGAAAAAGGTACCAGGGGCATCTCATGGGGCCCCCTACTGAACCCAGGCCCTTGGGCAGTGCCCGAGTTTCCAAATGGTCAGTCCGCCCCTGTATATTGAACATTCACATCAGTCCCTGACCCTCAAGGGGTGTACAATCTAAGGTCCCTAACTCACATTCATACATACACATACTAGGGACAAGTTAGACAGGAACCAATTCACCTACCAGCAGGTCTTTGGAGTATCCATTGTATACAAGTGTGTCTAGCTGTGAATGGTCACAGCAATCACATGCACAAGCTGGGCCAATCACAGCCCAGCTGTGTCATATGATTAGCCGTAGCCAAATCACAGCTAATCACAAAAAAAACCTGAATGAATCGATTTCATTCAGGTCAATGCTTGCTTATAGCAAAGTAATTCTTTGCTATAAGCAAAATGTATACAAAAAAAAAATACTGATCACTTCCCCAAAGTAGTACAATGTTACTATGGTAACATTATACTACTTTGGTCGTAGTGCAATATGAAAAAACAATCTTAAAAAAGGAGAAAAAAATGTAATAAAAAATTAAAAATAAAAACGAAAAAAAATGTAAAAAAAAATCATTTTTTTTTCGTACTGTAACCAGTCAGTGTCCCTGATCACCACCATGCCAGTTATATGATGACGCTGTACTGCACTGGTGAGGGTATGTAAAAAAAAAAACTGTGAAAATCATTTTTTACATTTCTTCATTTTCCGAAAAATTATAACAAAAAAATTACTTAAAAAAACTCGCAATGCTTCTTATGAAGTACGTCGGACTGTCTACTTTGCAAAAAGGGGTCATTTAGGGGATATCTGTACTGTTCTGACATTTGAGGGATGTCTGTGCTGTCCTGACATTTGGGGGGTATCTGTACTGTCCTGACATTTGGGGGGTATCTGTACTGTCCTGACATTTGGGGGGATATCTACTGTCCTGACATTTGGGGGATATCTGTACTGTCCTGACATTTGGGGGATGTCTGTACTGTCCTGACATTTGGGGGATATCTGTACTGTCCTGACATTTGGGGGATATCTGTACTGTCCTGACATTTGGGGGATATCTGTACTGTTCTGACATTTGGGGGATATCTGTACTGTCCTGACATTTGGGGGATATCTGTACTGTTCTGACATTTGGGGGATATCTGTACTGTCCTGACATTTGGGGGATATCTGTACTGTTCTGACATTTGGGGGATATCTGTACTGTCCTGACATTTGGGGGATATCTGTACCGTCCTGACATTTGGGGGATATCTGTACTGTTCTGACATTTGGGGGATATCTGTACTGTTCTGACATTTGGGGGATATCTGTACTGTCCTGACATTTGGGGGATATCTGTACTGTCCTGACATTTGGGGGATATCTGTACTGTCCTGACATTTGGGGGATATCTGTACTGTCCTGACATTTGGGGGATATCTGTACTGTCCTGACATTTGGGGGATATCTGCACTGTCCTGACATTTGGGGGATATCTGTACTATTCTGACATTCTTGGACCACAAGAAATTAGATTGGCCGTCAGTACTTCAGAACTGATCAATATTCAGATCTATACCATAGTTTGTGAACTCTATAACATTCCTACAGACTAAATAATACATCGTAATTTGGGGTATTTTCACCAAAGACATGTAGCAGAATACATCTCGGCCTAAATTTATGAAGAACAATTATTTATTTGCAAACTTTTATAACAGAAACAAAGAAAAACGTGGGTTTTTTTTCAAAATGTTTGGTCTTTTTTTGTTAATTTAGCAAAAAATAAAAGCCCCAGCGGTGATTAAATACCACCAAAAGAAAGCTCTAGTTGTGTGAAGAAAATGATAACATTTTAGTTTGGGTACAGTGTTGTATGACCGCGCAATTCTCATTCAAAGTGTGAGAGCGCTGAGACCTGAAAATTGACCTGGGCAGGAAGGGGGTAAAGTGCCCGGTATGGAAGTGGTTAATTATTTGATGAGTTCCTTGGACTTATTTTTCCTCTTGCGCTCTTCTTGGCATCTTTTTTTTTCTCGATTTCGGGTTCCCCATTGAGACTGGCCTTCTCCAACGAGAGCAGCTCAACCAGGGGTGGACTGACAACTCATGGGGCCCCCGGGCAATAGGGGATCATCGGGCCCCTGTGTCCTTGCCCAAACTCAAAAAATCCTATGAAAAAGGTACCAGGGGCATCTCATGGGGCCCCCTACTGACCCTGGGCCCTCAGGCAGTGCCCAAGTTTCCAAATGGTCAGTCCGCCCCTGAGCACAACCCGCCTTAGAAAATGCTTTGATGTTCTTCAGTGTTGAACCCCGGATCATGTTTTTCCAAACGCCTCTCCAATACAGATTCTGGACGCAAAATGATGTCTGGCCGGTACTCCAAGGTACGGTAGGCATGTGGAGAACAAAACCATTTGTTTTGTATCGTTTAGATTTGTTATTTAAATAATTTTGTTTTGTTTAATTTGTTTTCAGAGTTCGTTTTGTGTAGTTTCATTTTTTTGTTTTCTAATTCAATTTGACTGAATTCTGAAAATTCGAATCGGCATTTGAACTTGAATTGGCGTTCAAATTCAAACTTATTCTATTTCAAAATTGGAATTTCAGAAGAAGTTTATATTCTCTTTTATTCTATTCTATTGTTTTTCTATTATTTATAACATCACAAACAGCGCAAAATAATTTGTTATAGTGCTGAATCAATATGTAAAAATATTATAAGATAATAAATTCACTATAAAATATAGCCCCACCCACTTCTTGTGGTGGACTGGAGTTCTGGAGGCATGTCATAAGGGTCTAGGATCCCATAAATACCTAAAAGGCATTAATTTCACCATAATCTGGTGAGTGCCGTATATATTGAGCACTAATTTCTGGTGGAAGCACACTTTTGTGGAATAAGGACCTTCTGAATATTTAAGGATTTTTTTTTCTTCAATTTTTATATATTTTTTTCACTTGTCATATTTTTCTTCATGAATTTTGGAGTGGGACTACATTTTATAGTGAATTTATTATCTTATAGTATTTTTACATATTGATTTAGCACTATAACAAATTATTTTGCGCTGTTTGTGATGTTCTAAACAAATTTTGGGTGTAAGGTACACTTATCTACAGCAGCATTTAATTTTGTGTTGGTTTTATAATTTATGTATTTTTATTTTTTGGCGCTGGTGATTTATGGTCATATGCTATTGTTTTTCTACTCTATTCTAGTCTTTTATATCCTGCTCTGTTCTCTAATTTTCTTTTCTTTTCTATCCTATTCTATTATTTTTTATTCTATTAAAAATTAAAATTTTGGAAAATGTAATATTCTATTTTATTCTGTTCTATTCTATTGAATTCTATTGTTTTTTTTATTTCTATTTCTTCCAGTCCCTCCCTGATGAAGACTTGTTAATAGCTGAAACGTGTCGGTAAAGTTATTCTGGGGAACGTCATGCTGCGTTGTAATCTTTTATGATGTTGGATCAATTTTTCACATACTGTGGAAATCGCATGGTGTACTGTAAGTGTATAAGACGCATAATAATGATTATGACTCTATTCTAGTCTTTTATATCCTGCAATATTCTCTAATTTTCTTTTCTTTTCTATCCTATTCTATTATTTGTTAGTCTATTGTATTCAAATTTATTCTATTAAAAATTCAAATTTTGGAAAATGTAATATTCTATTTTATTCTGTTCTATTCTATTGAATTCTATTGTTTTTTTTTTATTTCTATTTCTTCCAGTCCCTCCCTGATGAAGACTTGTTAATAGCTGAAACGTGTCGGTAAAGTTATTCTGGGGAACGTCATGCTGCTTTGTAATCTTTTATGATGTTGGATCAATTTCTCACATACTGTGGAAATCGCATGGTGTACTGTAAGCGTATAATACGCATAATAATGATTATGACTCTATTCTAGTCTTTTATATCCTGCTCTATTCTCTAATTTTCTTTTCTTTTCTATCCTATTCTATTATTTTTTATTCAAATTTATTCTATTAAAAATTCAAATTTTGGAAAATGTCATATTCTATTTTATTCTGTACTATTCTATTGAATTCTATTGTTTTTTTTTTATTTCTATTTCTTCCAGACCCTCCCTGATGAAGACTTGTTAATAGCTGAAACGTGTCGGTAAAGTTATTCTGGGGAACATCATGCTGTTTTGTAATCTTTTATAATGTTGGATCAATTTCTCACATACTGTGGAAATCGCATGGTGTACTGTAAGTGTATAAGACACATAATAATGATTATGACTCTATTCTAGTCTTCTCTAATTTTATTTTCTTTTCTCTTCTATTCTATTCTATTATTTTTTATTCTATTGTATTCAAATTCAAATTTATTCTATTAAAAATTCAAATTTTGGAAAATGTAATATTCTATTTTATTCTGTTCTATTCTATTGAATTCTATTGTTTTTTTTATTTCTATTTCTTCCAGACCCTCCCTGATGAAGACTTGTTAATAGCTGAAACGTGTCGGTAAATTTATTCTGGGGAACGTCATGCTGCATTGTAATCTTTCATGATGTTGGATCAATTTCTCACATACTGTGGAAATCGCATGGTGTACTGTAAGCGTATAAGACACATAATAATGATTATGACTATATTCTAGTCTTTTATATCCTGCTCTGTTCTCTAATTTTCTTTTCTTTTCTATCCTATTCTATTATTTTTTATTCTATTGTATTCAAATTTATTCTATTAAAAATTCAAATTTTGGAAAACGTCATATTCTATTTTATTCTGTACTATTCTATTGAATTCTATTGTTTTTTTTTTTATTTCTATTTCTTCCAGACCCTCCCTGATTAAGACTTGTTAATAGCTGAAACGTGTCGGTAAAGTTATTCTGGGGAACATCATGCTGTTTTGTAATCTTTTATAATGTTGGATCAATTTCTCACATACTGTGGAAATCGCATGGTGTACTGTAAGTGTATAAGACACATAATAATGATTATGACTCTATTCTAGTCTTCTCTAATTTTCTTTTCTATTCTATTCTATTCTATTATTTTTTATTCTATTGTATTCAAATTTACTCTATTAAAAATTCAAATTTTGGAAAATGTCATATTCTATTTTATTCTGTTCTATTCTATTGAATTCTATTGTTTTTTTTTTATTTCTATTTCTTCCAGACCCTCCCTGATGAAGACTTGTTAATAGCTGAAACGTGTCGGTAAAGTTATTCTGGGGAACGTCATGCTGCTTTGTAATCTTTTATGATGTTGGATCAATTTCTCACATACTGTGGAAATCGCATGGTGTACTGTAAGTGTATAAGACGCATAATAATGATTATTACTCTATTCTTGTCTTTTATATCCTGCTCTATTCTCTAATTTTCTATTCTATTCTATTATTTTTTATTCTATTGTATTCAAATTCAAATTAATTCTATTAAAAATTCAAATTTTGGAAAATAAAATATTCTATTTTATTCTGTTCTATTCTATTGAATTCTATTGGTGTTTTTATTTCTATTTCCTCCAGACCCTCCCTGATGAAGACTTGTTAATAGCTGAAACGTGTCGGTAAAGTTATTCTGGGGAACGTCATGCTGCTTTGTAATCTTTTATGATGTTGGATCAATTTCTCACATACTGTGGAAATCGCATGGTGTACTGAGGGTGTATAAGACGCATAATAATGATTTGGTGTACATATAATGGCCAAAAGTTTAGAGTGTCTTGTTTTTAACCAAAAATAAATTTTATATAAAATGCCATTAAAACTTGTTTTTTATTGATACTCTTTGTAGCCATTTTTCTTTTGTTGCTGCATCCAGGGGGGACTGACCATTGGGGAACTCAGGCACTGCCCGAGGCCCCGGGGTCAGTAGGGAGCCCCATGAGATGCCCCTGGTACCTTTCATAGGCTTTTTTGGGTGTGGTTTGAGTGCAGGTGAGGACACAGGGGCCCCATGATCCCCTATTGCCCGGGGGCCCCATGAGTTGCACTAAAGTCCCAGTGGAGATTTTTTTTTTTGTCTTTCCCTTTAAACAGGACGGGGTGAATGTATTGTAGCGCAGGGCGGTTTGTTTGTCATCGGACTGTCGCCAGAGATGTGGAGCTGATACACTTCTGTTTGAAATTAAACCATTTCACCAGAACTCAAAGGTCAGATTTTATCAGAAGTTTTTCCAGATCGTTTTTGTGAGTTGCAGCACGCGGGGAAAATACTTTATGGCAGGGTATTCCCTCCACCGTATGATGGACCGTGAGATATTTGTTGGCTTATTGTGGTCCTGGAATTCCTTAACCCCTCGCCCTCCAGAGGACTTCCCCCCTTCCTGACCAGGCCATTTTTTGCGATACAGCTCTGCATTATTTTAACTGACAATTGCGCGGGCATGCAACGCTGCATCTAAATTAAATTTACGTCCTTTTTTCTCCCCACAAATAGAGCTTTCTTAGGGTGGTATTTGATTGCCTGTGCTGTTTTTTTGGGCGCTAAAAACAAAAAAAGACAGACAAGGGTAAAAAAAAACTATTTTTGACTTTTTTTTGTTATAAAACACCTCCAGTAAAGAAATTTTAACCATTAGCCGCCCGGCCAATGGCCGTTTGGCAGCTTCAAATGTGTCTCTGCACTCCGGGTGCACGCCATTTGGCGTGCTCCCGCACATGCGCAGTTTGCGCTAATGCAAAGCAGCGCAGCAGGGCGATCTGTCACCGGCCGTGCACCTCGGACACGGCCGATGACAGATCCGAGTACCGGCTCCTGTTGCTGGTACCATGTGACCTGCTGTGACCAATCACAGCAGGTCACATGACAGTTGTATACAATGGATGGCTTCATTCATGATGCCATACATTGTATACTAGTGTCTAGCTGTGAATGGTCACAGCTAATCACATGCACATGTCATGTGATTAGCTGTGACCAAATCACAGTTAAGCACAAAAAAAAAAAAAAAAAGCTGAATGAATCGATTTCATTCAGGTAAATGATTGCTTATAGCAAAGTAATTCTTTGCTATAAGCAAATTGTGTACAAAAAAAAAAAAATACTGATCACTTCCCCAAAGTAGTACAATGTTACTATGGTAACATTGTACTACTTTGGTCATAGTAAAATATGAAAACAAATCTTAAAAAAAATAAAAAAAAATTAATAAAAAATTAAATATAATAAAAAAATAAAAAAAAATAAAAAAATATATATATATATTTTTTTCATACTGTCACCAGTCAGTGTCCCTGTTAACCGCCATGCCAGTTATATGATGACGCTGTACTGCACTGGTGACAGTATGTAAAAAAAAAAATAGTGAAAATAATTTTTTTAATTTTTTCATTTTCCGAAAAATTATGACAAAAAAATACAACTTCAAAAAACTCGCCATGCCTCTTATGAAGTACGTCGGACTGTCTACTATGCAAAAAGGGGTCATTTGGGGATATCTGTACTGTCCTGACATTTGGGGGATATCTGTACTGTCCTGACATTGGGGGGATATCTGTACTGTCCTGACATTTGGGGGATATCTGTACTGTCCTGACATTTGGGGGATATCTGTACTGTCCTGACATTTGGGGGATATCTGTACTGTCCTGACATTTGGGGGATATCTGTACTGTCCTGACATTTGGGGGATATCTGTACTGTCCTGACATTTGGGGGATATCTGTACTGTCCTGACATTTGGGGGATATCTGTACTGTCCTGACATTTGGGGGATATCTGTACCGTTCTGACATTTGGGGGATATCTGTACTGTTCTGACATTTGGGGGATATCTGTACCGTTCTGACATTTGGGGGATATCTGTACCGTCCTGACATTTGGGGGATATCTGTACTGTCCTCACATTTGGGGGATATCTGTACTGTCCTGACATTGGGAGGATATCTGTACCGTCCTGACATTTGGGGGATATCTGTACTGTTCTGACATTTGGAGGATATCTGTACTGTCCTGACATTTGGGGGATATCTGTACTGTTCTGACATTTGGGGGATATCTGTACTGTCCTGACATTTGGGGATATCTGTACTATTCTGACATTCTTGGACCTCAAGAAATAAGATTGGCCGTCAGTACTTCAGAACTGATCAATATTCAGATCTATACCATAGTTTGTGAACTCTATAACATTCCTACAGACTAAATAATACATCCTAATTTGGGTTATTTGCACCAAAGACATGGAGCAGAATACATCTCGGCCTAAATTTATGAAGAACAATTATTTATTTGTAAACTTTTATAACAGAAACAAAAAAAAACGTGTTTTTCTTTCAAAAATTTTGGTCTTTTTTTGTTAATTTAGCAAAAAATAAAAACCCCAGCGGTGATTAAATACCACCAAAAGAAAACTCTAGTTGTGTGAAGAAAATGATAAAATTTTAGTTTGGGTACAATGTTGTATGACCGCGCAATTGTCATTCAAAGTGTGAGAGCGCTGAAACCTGAAAACTGGCCGGGGCAGGAAGGTGTAAAATTGCCCGGTATTGAAACGGTTAAAAATCAAATTTCGGCCAAAATGTATTCCGTGACATGTCTTTGCTAAAAAAAAAATCCCAATAATTAATTGGTTTACGTGAAAGTTATAGCGCTTACAAATGGCAATATTTGTTTTTTGGGTTGTTTTTACTAGTAATGGCGGTGATCAGCGACTTATAGTGGGACTGCGGCAGACATTCTGACAATTGCGCGGTCATGCAACGCTGCACCCAAATGAAATTTATGTCCTTTTTCCCACAAATAGAGCTTTCTTTTGGTGGTATTTGATCATCTCTGCGTTTTTTATTTTTTGCGCTATAAACTAAAAAATATGACAATTTTGAAACATATTCAGTAAAAAAATTTAAAAAATCAAATTTCGTCATAAATTTCGGCCAAAATGTATTCTGCTCCATGTCTTTGCTAAAAAAAAATCCCAATCCGTGTAAATTAATAGGTTTTCATGAAAGTTATAGCGTTCACAAATGGCAGTATATATACTGGAACTTTTTTTTATATATATATATAATAGTAATGGCGGCGATCAGCGACTTATAGTGGGACTACAGATGGCATTCTGACACTGGGGGGGGGGGACTGACTAACTGACATTGACATCCCCAGTGACACCAATACAGTGATCAGTGCTAATAAAAAGCACTGACACTGTACTAATGGCACTGGGCAGGAAGGGGTTAACATGTGGGGCGATCAAAGGGTTACCTGTGTGCTGTGTGTGTTTTACTGTGTAAGCATGCTGCTTTGTATGGCTCTGCTATGCTGAGCCATACAAAGCAGCATGTTGGTGCAGACAGGGGAGAGATCTGTATTGTTTACATACAGACCTCTCCCCTTGTCTGTGTTCCTTGCCGATCCCCAGGTGCCGGTGGGGAATCTCTGGCCGGGATCCAGTGATCGACAGCTGTAGCCACCAATGACGGTGTGGGTAGGGCGGCACACGCGTGCGCCCCCTACCCGGAGATGCACAATCACGTATATATATACACAGTATATATATATACGTGATTTTGCTCAGCCCTGCCCCCCTGTAGCAGTAGTTCTGCTATAGGGTGGTAAGGAAGCAGTTAAAGTGGACCTCCAATCAGAATGTTGGAATAGCAAGGATTCAAATCTTTGTTGGCCCTTGGAATCTTGAATCTCTTTGGGGCTTGTGGTGATTATCCCTCACTTCCTGTCCTGGTGACTCCCAGGGAGTTAGGATGTGACAGCTAGTGAGATAGAGGCAGCAATAAAATCCTGATCAAGAATAAAGGCAAGTAATTAAAATTGCAACATTAAAACCAAATGATGGCAATCTTTCATGTGGAAAACAAACAAACAATTGCGAATGAACTTGCTAAGATGGCCACCAATTCGGGACTCGGAGATGGCGGCGTGACGTCAGCAAGTAAGGCTCCAAAGGGTAAAGGTGGAGTCTTACGTGCTGACGTCACGCCGCCGTTTGATTTACTTTATATATGTGGTTCACTTTAATACCAGCCTCTCCCCATCATACACTCACCTTTCCTTCACTCCCACAAAACTCAGTTCACAACCAGCAGTGAGAAGGAATACCTGGAGATCGGAATCCTGTGGCTCACTCTTCTACACTCCCACACAGGGGCGGACTGACAACTCATGGGGCCCCTGGGCAATAGGGGATCATGGGGCCCCTGTGTCCTTGCCCAAACTCAAAAAAGCCTATGAAAAAGGTACCAGGGGCATCTCATGGGGCCCCCTACTGACCTCGGGCCCTCGGGAGATGCCCGAGTTTCCAAATGGTCAGTCCGCCCCTGCTCCCACACGACGATACTAGAGCATGGTGATTGGAGTTACTGGGAACCCATAATGGGTATCAGTCAATTTTATTTTAGTTGTTTGTATGTTTTTTAACTGTTTTATATCTGCTTGTTTGTCACTATTTATATGATGCTTTGCACATAAACTTTATTACATGACAAAGGATTTCCAGAGCACTATGGGTTATCTAAAGAGACAGCACAGCAGCTTGCTTTGCAGCTCCCTTTGTCTAATTGACATCTCAGACTGAGTGTGAGACAGGAGGGGTCACTGTTCTGATAGATGACCTATTGGATTTCTGTAGATAATGAGCTTCTTATGGCATAAATGAGAAGTAATCAGAGAGACTAAGTGGTTAGCACTTCCACCTGACACTGGTCATTGGTTCCAATCCCAACCACGGCACCACCTGCTGGAGTTTGCATGTTCTCCCTGTGCCTTATTGGGTTTCCTCCGGGTACTCCGGTTTCTTCCCACACTCCAAAGACTTGCTGGAGGTTAATTGGCTCCTGTCTAAATTGGCCCTAGTATGTGTATGTATAAATGTAAGTTAGAGACCTTAGATTATACACCCCTTGAGGGTTAGGGCTATCACAGGGCCAATCAGCACGGTCCAGACAGAGGTCGGGGGTTTTGCATCTTCATAGAGGAGAATGAAAACTCCTCCTAAAGGCTTTAACCAGTGCTCAGCTGGACACTGATAGAAGTCACAAGACTGCTATATACTGCTGATGAGAAAAGGTATTTAGCTGTTTATATTTACTAAAAGTATTACACTTCCATGTTCTCAGTACTGTAGGGGGACCGGCTATGAATGCAGGGTCCAAGGTTTAGGAACACTTTAGGTGTTAGAAGTCTAGGTATGGGAGGGTTAAGTGTTAGAGGTCCAGGTATGGGAGAGTTAAGTGTTAGAGGTCCAGGTATGGGAGGGTTAAGTGTTAGAGGTCCAGGTATGGGAGGGTTAAGTGTTAGAGGTCCAGGTATGGGAGGGTTAAGTGTTAGAGGTCCAGGTATGGGAGGGTTAAGTGTTAGAGGTCCAGGTATAGGAGGGTTAAGTGTTAGGGGTGCAGGTATGGGAGGGTTAAGTGTTAGAGGTCCAGGTATGGGAGGGTTAAGTGTTAGAGGTCCAGGTATGGGAGGGTTAAGTGTTAGGGGTGCAGGTATGGGAGGGTTAAGTGTTAGAGGTCCAGGTATGGGAGGGTTAAGTGTTAGAGGTCCAGGTATGGGAGGGTTAAGTGTTAGAAGTCTAGGTATGGGAGGGTTAAGTGTTAGAGGTCCAGGTATGGGAGAGTTAAGTGTTAGAGGTCCAGGTATAGGAGGGTTAAGTGTTAGGGGTGCAGGTATGGGAGGGTTAAATGTTAGAGGTCCAGGTATGGGAGGGTTAAGTGTTAGAGGTCCAGGTATAGGAGGGTTAAGTGTTAGGGGTGCAGGTATGGGAGGGTTAAGTGTTAGAGGTCCAGGTATGGGAGGGTTAAGTGTTAGAGGTCCAGGTATGGGAAGGTTAAGTGTTAGGGGTGCAAGTATGGGAGGGTTAAGTGTTAGAGGTCCAGGTATGGAAGGGTTAAGTGTTAAGGGTCCAGGTATAGGAGGGTTAGGTGTTAGGGGTCCAGGTATGGGAGAGTTAAGTGTTAGGGGTCCAGGTATGGAAGGGTTAAGTGTTAGGGGTCCAGGTATGGGAGGGTTATTTGTTAGAGGTCCAGGTATGGGAGAGTTAAGTGTTAGGGGTGCAGGTATGGGAGGGTTAAGTGTTAGGGGGCCAGCTATAGGAGGGTTAAGTGTTAGGGGTCCAGGTATTGGAGGGTTAAGTGTTAGGGGTCCAGGTACGGGAGGGTTAAGTGTTATGGTTCCAGTTATAGGAGGGTTAGGTGTTAGGGGTCCAGGTATGGGAGAGTTAAGTGTTAGGGGTCCAGGTATGGAAGGGTTAAGTGTTAGGGGGCCAGGTATAGGAGGGTTAAGTGTTAGGGGTCCAGGTATGGAAGGGTTAAGTGTTAGGGTGCCAGGTATAGAAGGGTTAAGTGTTAGGGGTCTAGTTATGGGAGGGTTAAGTGTTAGAGGTCCAGGTATGGGAGGGTTAAGTGTTAGGGGTGCAGGTATGGGAGGGTTAAGTGTTAGAGGTCCAGGTATGGGAGGGTTAAGTGTTAGGGGTGCAGGTACAGGAGGGTTAAGTGATAGGGGTGCAGGTATAGGAGGGTTAAGTGTTAGGGGTCCAGGTATGGGAGGGTTACGTGTTAGAGGTGCAGGTATACGAGAGATAAGTGTTAGGGGTGCAGGTATAGGAGGGTTAAGTGTTAGGGGGCCAGGTATGGGAGGGTTAAATGTTAGGGGTCCAAGTATGGGAGGGTTAAATGTTAGGGGTCCAGGTATGGGGGGTTAGGTGTTAGGGGTGCAGGTATGGGGGGTTAAGTGTTAGGTGTTCAGGCACCTTAGGGCTCAGGATTCATTTAGTGGAGGGTAAATGTTAGGGGGTCAGGGATGGGAGGGTTGGGCATTAGGGGTTTGGTTATAGGAGGGGTAAGTGTTCGACTTTAGGGTACTACATGCATTAGGTATTCGGGGGTATAATAGTGTAAGGATCCCTATACATGTTACAATCTGACTGTATAATCTTTGTGTAAGAGAATTTCTGTGCTGAGCTCCCAATACCATAAATAACTCATCGCTTTACCAGAACCGGGCTGCATGTCCATCAGAATCCCTTCCAGACTCCCACACTGCAGGATATTCGGTCGGGCGAAGTCATTTGTCAGATCTCTCGCTCTTATGTCTCGGTTTTTTGTTTACCAAGAAAAAGAAACATTATTAAATAGAAACAATGTGACATAAAAAGGAAACAACAATTACCACCTGTCCAGTCGAGGAGTCTCCAACGTACTCATTATAGAATTTAATGTGCTCTGTGATTGAGAAGGAAATTCTACACATCTCGGCCTCCAAGTCACCTTTTATTTCCCCCCATTGATTTATTAGGTGGACTTTTTACATTTATTGTAATGCTTTGTTTTTCTTATTTATAGCTCCTTTACACCATACATACATTTCCAAAGATTTACATATGGCTAGGTGCACACTTCTATGTGTTGGACGTGCACAGAAACGCGTTGCCATGCAGCAGACGCGTGGTGGTGCCATTCATTTTTATTAGCACCCCCACCAGGGGCGAACTGACCATTCGGGCACTCAGGCACTGCCCGACGGCCCGGGGTCAGTAGGGAGTCCCATGAGATGCCCGTTACCTTTTATACACTTTTTTGGGTGTGGTTTGAGTGTGGGTGAGGACACAGGGGCCCCATGATCTCCTATTGCCCGGGGGCCCAATGAGTTGTCAGTCCGCCCCCGACCCCCGCACATGTGCATAAACGTGTGCACACCAAACCACATAGTGCTGCAGCAATATGCAATGCGTTTTTGGAAAAAAAAAGTCAGGGGCTTCCTTTACGCGTTTCTTGTATGCTATTGAAATGGATGGGTTGCCCTACACCCGACAGGCAGGGATTCGCTGTAGGTGTGAATCACACCTAAAACAGCCCTTTGTCTTCCTTGATGTCTGCATTCTCACCAACTCATACACACCAGCCGCAGCTTCAAATCAGGAGTATCATGGTGTAATGCTGCTGATCTGAACTCATGTTTTGGTCAAGGTTTGTGTCCAGGGGCGGACTGACTGAGGGCCCGGGGTCAGTAGGGGGCCCCATGAGATGCCCCTGGTACCTTTTTCATAGGCTTTTTTGAGTTTGGGCAAGGACACAGGGGCCCCATAATCCCCTATTGCCCGGGGGCCCCATGAGTTGTCAGTCCGCCCCTGTTTGTGTCTGTACCATAGTATTCTATATGTAGATATTTATCAATGCGGCATGAAGGCTTAGTGCTAGCGCTTATGCCTTGTGATTCTAGGGTCACATTCCTACCAGGACACTGCCTGCATGGAGTTTGCATGTTCTCCCCGTGTTTGCATGGGTTTCCTCCCACATTCTAATGACATTCTGGTAGTTTAATGGCTCCTGCCTAAATTGGCCCTAGTATGTGCATCCTTGGAACAAGGTAGGCTACACCAGGGGCGGACTGACAACTCATGGGACCTCCGGGCAATAGGGGATCATGGGGCCCCTGTGTCCTTGCCCAAACTCAAAAAAAGCCTATGAAAAAGGCACCAGGGGCATCTCATGGGGCCCCCTACTGACCCTGGGCCCTCGGGCAGTGCTCGAGTTTCCAAATGGTTAGTCCGCCCCTGGGCTACACTAAACAAACATGACAGTCGAAAAGCAGAGGCAGCCTAACACCTTCCCACCCAGCCCCAGCGTCCCTTTATCTGGGTCTATACCCAGATAAAGGGACGCTGGGGCTGGGTGGGAAGGTGTTAGGCCGCAACTACTTTTCGACTGTCATGTTTGTTTAGTGTAGCCTACCTTGTTCCAAAGCAGCCCATTCCATTTAAAGAGGAATTCCAAAAGAACTAAAAAATTGTTGCCATCTGTATCTCATTGGGGAGATTTCCCTTCATTTCATGTCCCAAAGCCAAAACAGGAAGTGAGAAAAAATCCCTCCAAAGTCAGGGAATTCCGGAGTATCACCAAAAGTAATAACTTCCCCTTTGGAAGTTCTGTTGATGACTAAAAATTCAGGAATTCTCTCTGTGATATTGGTCAGCAGGGCACAGACAGCGATAAAAACATGACCCAGGGGGTCTAATCCCTCTTTACTCTATCCAAAACTAAAAAAAATTTTGCATTTAGCTATGAACAGGAATAGAGGGGAAATCTTCCAAAGGGAACACTAGTTCTGTTAACAACCAGGGATTTCCTCACTTTGAAGGGGTTTCCTCACTTTGAAGGGATTATCTCTCACTTCCTGTTTCGACTATAGCACAGGACGTCAAGGGAAATCTCACAGATGGGACACAGATAACCAAAAAGCCTTAGAATGGGTTACAGTTGTGCTCAAAAGCAGGGGCGGACTGACAACTCATGGGGCCCCCAGGCAATAGGGGGTCATGGGGCCCCTGTGTCCTTGCCCAAACTCAAAAAAGCCTATGAAAAAGGTACCAG
This sequence comes from Staurois parvus, assembly GCF_062004578.1. Taxonomy (NCBI): domain Eukaryota; kingdom Metazoa; phylum Chordata; class Amphibia; order Anura; family Ranidae; genus Staurois; species Staurois parvus. The sequence goes on along the minus strand of NW_028318720.1, from coordinate 301,626 downwards.
GGGAATCTCATGGGGCCCCCTACTGACCCCGGGCCCTCGTGTGACTGCAATCTTTCTTGGTCTACTTGACCTTGGCTTGGTATCAAGAGATCCCTGAATTTTGCACTTCTTAATAGGTGATTGAACAGTACTGTCTGGCATATTCCAGGCTTTGGATATCTTTTCATATCCTTTTTCCTTTATAAAGTTCCATTACCTTGTTACGCAGGTCTTTTAACAGTTCTTTTCTGCTCCCCATGGCTCAGAATCTAGCCTGCTTAGTGAATCCACATCAGAGACTCATTGACTATTTATACACAGACACTAACTACAATTTAAAAAGGCACAGATGTGGGAAATTAACCTTTAATTGCAATTTTAAGGTGTATGCCACCTTGTGTGTCTGTACCAAGACCACAAATTCCAGGGGATGAAAACTTTTGATCCGGGCCATTTGGGTGATTTCTGTTATCATTATGATTTAAAAAGGAGCCAAACAACTATGTCATAATAAATGGCTTCATTTGATCACTAACCTTAAATAAAGGTTAATAAAAACATTTTTTGGCATGATCAGTCATATTTTTAACCATTTCAATACCGGGCAATTTTACACCTTCCTGTCCAGGCCAGTTTTCAGGTTTCAGCGCTCTCACACTTTGAATGACAATTGCGCGGTCATACAACACTGTACCCAAACTAAAATGTTATCATTTTCTTCACACAACTAGAGCTTTCTTTTGGTGGTATTTAATCACCGCTGGGGTTTTTATTTTTTGCTAAATTAACAAAAAAAGACCCAAAATTAAAAAAAAAAACACATTTTTCTTTGTTTCTGTAATAAAAGTTTACAAATAAATAATTGTTCTTCATAAATTTAGGCCGAGATGTATTCTGCTCCATGTCTTTGGTGAAAATAACCCAAATTACGATGTAATATTTAGTTTGTAGGAAAGTTATAGAGTTCACAAACTATGGTATAGATCTGAATATTGATCAATCCTGAAGTACTGACGGCCAATCTAATTTTTTGAGGTCCAAGAATGTCAGCACAGTACAGATATCCCCCCAAATGTCAGAACAGTAAAGATATCCCCCAAATGTCAGGACAGTACAAATATCCCCCAAATGTCAGGACAGTAAAGATATCCCCCAAATGTCAGGACAGTACAGATATCCCCCAAATGTCAGGACAGTACAGATATCCCCCAAATGTCAGAACAGTACAGATATCCCCCCAAATGTCAGGACAGTACAGATATCCCCCAAATGACAGGACAGTACAGATACCCCCCAAATGACATGACAGTACAGATATCCCCCAAATGACCCCTTTTTGCAGAGTAGACAGTCCAACGTACTTCATAACAGGCATGGCGAGTTTTTTGAAGTTGTATTTTTTTTTTGTCATAATTTTTTGAAAATTAAAAAATTAAAAAAATTATTTTCACTGTTTTTTTTTTACATACTGTCACCAGTGCAGTACAGCATCATCATATAACTGGCATAACGGTGAACAGGGACACTGACTGGTGACAGTATGAAAAAAAAAATATATATATATATATGTTTTTTTTTAATTATTTTTAATTTTTTATTACTTTTTTTTTTTTTTTTAAGATTTGTTTTTCATATTTTACTATGACCAAAATAGTACAATGTTACCATAGTAACATTGTACTACTTTGGGGAAGTGATCAGTATTTTTTTTTTTTTTTTTTTTATACACAATTTGCTTAAAGCAAAGAATTACTTAGCTGTGATTTGGCCACAGCTAATCACATGACATGTGCATGTGACCTGCTGTGACCATTCACAGCTAGGCACTAGTATACAATGGATGGCATGTATACATCTATTGTATACAACTGTCATGTGACTTGCTGTGATTGGTCACAGCAGGTCACATGGTACTGGCAACGGGGGCCGGTACTCAGATCTGTCATCGGCTGTGTCCGAGGTACACGGCCGGTGACAGATCACGCCGCTGCGCGGCTCTGCAACCGCGCGAACTGCGCATGTGCGGGAGGACGCCAAATTGCGTATACCCCGGAAAGCTAGAGCATTTTTGCAGCCGCCAAACGGCTATAGGCCGGGCGGCTAATGGTTAATATCAATGCCTAAATTTCACAATTTCTGCCAGGGTATGCAAACGTTTGAGCACAACTCTATAACCCTTCCTTGTTGTATTCAAAAGGAACAAAAATGTTTCGCCTTTAGTTCTACTTTAACAGTCCACTTAATTTTTATGCAATCAGATAGGCCCTTGTTACAATCTACTTTAGAACAACCATGTAGTAAATGTTTGGCCACCATTAGAGGTTCGTGTGGTAATTAGACCTCTAGATACAGAAGACAACCCTATCTTGAACAATTCAGCCCAGGGATCCAGGTGCCTCAGCACCAGTCGGGAATGGCTTCATTCTCCCTGCAGTCTGTTTTCATTTAATAGGTGCGTCATATTCCTTCTCCGACATCTGCAGACCTTATGAAGGCCATAACCCGCAGATGAAGTGCAAGAAGAACAAAGGAAGACACTATTAACAGACCAACAAAGAGAGCAGACCTTTATTCCTGTACATGGTGGAATCCGAAGGATACAATAATGTAATGCATGTTTACTGGGTCTTTTATAGGACAATAAAACAAAAATAAACAGCTTTTTACACGGCGGTAATGGAGAGACAGAAGCTCTGGCTTGGTGGACAACCTTAATGCGCTTCTGAATAGAACTGTAGATATCTGTAGCTAAGCTCGCCTTTCAGTATCAGTAGAGAAGACGACTGTAAAAAGAATTAACTGGAGATATTTTTTCCCCGGTAATGTAAACCAGGCCTCAATATTTTCAGATCGGATCAGACTCTACCCATGCCGCTATGTCAGTCCAATAAATGGAGAACTTTGGTAATGTCAAGGGCAATCTGCTAAGTCAAGAAATAAAGTGCTTAAGCATGACGTTCAAGAGGAAGAAAAATAGTTAAAGTTCCACTAAGTGTAGTGGAAAAGTTATGGAAAGTAGTCAAAGAAAAGCAATATTCTAGACATCATCGTATAATGTAAAATGCAAACATAAATTTGTATTGGCTCAAGCATAGGTTATGTGAAATTAGATTTGACATTCCCCGACTGTAAGCAGAGTCAGAAGAATTTTGCTAAGCTCCACTGGTATCTAAACTGGCTACATGACCGATGAGCGGATTGGTTCATTTGTTGCAGTGTTTGCACCATCTAACCCAGCAATGGGCAAACTACGGCCCGCGGGCCGTATACGGCCCGGTGGACCTTTTAATCCGGCCCGCGGAGCGTGGCAAACATTGGCTGTCAGGATGTATGCGGGGCAGCGTGACGAACTCCTCTCCTCTCACAGTCCGCCCTGAAGACCGGAACGGCGCGGGAACACGGCGAGAGGAACGCGCGGAGCAAAGGTAAGTGAATTGACACAATATGGGGGATGAATTACTATAGGGGGGATGAATTACTATGGGGGATGAATTACTATATGGGGAATGAATTACTATGGGGGATGAATTACTATATGGGGAATGAATTACTATGGGGGATGAATTACTATATGGGGAATGAATTACTATGGGGGATGAATTACTATATGGGGGATGAATTACTATATGGGGGATGAATTACTATGGGGGATGAATTACTATATGAGGGATGAATTACTATGGGGGATGAATTACTATGGGGGATGGATTACTATATGGGGGATGAATTACTATATGGGGGATGAATTACTATAGAGGGATGAATTACTATATGGGGGATGAATTACTATATGGGGGATGAATTACTATATGGGGGATGAATTACTATGGGGGATGAATTACTATATGGGGGATGAATTACTATGGGGGATGAATTACTATATGGGGGATGAATTACTATGTGGGGGATTAATTACTATAGGGGGGGTGAATTACTATATGGGGGATGAATTACTATGGGGGATGAATTACTATATGGGGGATGAATTACTATGGGGGATGAATTACTATGGGGGATGAATTACTATATGAGGGATGAATTACTATGGGGGATGAATTACTATGGGGGATGGATTACTATATGGGGGATGAATTACTATATGGGGGATGAATTACTATAGAGGGATGAATTACTATATGGGGGATGAATTACTATATGGGGGATGAATTACTATGGGGGATGAATTACTATATGGGGGATGAATTACTATGTGGGGGATTAATTACTATAGGGGGATGAATTACTATATGGGGGATGAATTACTATGGGGGATGAATTACTATATGGGGGATGAATTACTATGGGGGATGAATTACTATGGGGGATGAATTACTATATGGGGGATGAATTACTATGGGGGATGAATTACTATATGGGGGATGAATTACTATGGGGGATGAATTACTATATGGGGGATGAATTACTATATGGGGGATGAATTACTATAGGGGGATGAATTACTATATGGGGGATGAATTACTATAGGGGGATGGATTACTATGCTTACTATGGGGGAATATTACTATACTTACTATGGATGACACATACACATCATTCATCTACTCTTGGTCCGGCCCCCGGGTCCAATATATGAACCCATTGCGGCCCTCAAGTCAAAAAGTTTGCCCACCCCTGATCTAACCAACCCAGAGCAAGTAAACTTCCCAAGACCAAACCATGTGCACCAATAAAAGAAGAGTTTTGGCTTGCTCAATTATATTTTGACCAGAGCATTCACAAAACCATGGTCACTATCTCTCTTTATATTGAGCAAACTGATATTAGCCAAAAAAAATGCCTACAAATTAGTTCTCAAAGTTTATAAGTAGAAAAACTTTTTTTTTTCAGTTTTGGAAGGGTCAAAACTTCTAGAAGGTTATTACTGGCCCCCTACAGAGATTTCTCTTCACTTTTATAACTATACAACAAAAACCAGAGGAAATCTTTCCAATGTAAGCACAGGGGCTAAATGGTTAGCACTTCCGTCTGGCAATACTAGGGTCGTTGGTTCGTAATCCCAACCTTGGCTCCACCTGCCTGGAGTTTGCATGTTCTCCCTGTGCCTGATGTGTTTCCTCTGGTTTCCTCTCACACTCCAAAGACATGCTGATAGGTTATTTGACTCCTCTCTAAAATTAGCCCCACTGTATGAATGTAAGTTAGAGATCTTAGATTGTACGCCCCTTGAGGGTTAGGGACTGATGTGAATGTACAACATATATGTAAAGCACTGTGTAAAAATTGACGGCGCTATATAAGTGCCCGAAATAAATAAATGTAAGGAAATAATCCCTTTCCCAGTCATTTGGTTCACTGTGGGGGATTTATTTTCACCTCTTGCTCTGGTGACATCTTTAAAGCTGAAGGTATGGCAAGGTTGACATAGCTACACTGGTCTAGCTTGGAGCAATGTAAGTATGCATGTGCCATCCTAGTGGAAGCTGGAAATCACAGCAGTAGGCACCAATTTTGGTGTTGCCTAGGGCAGCAGAAAAACTTAAATACACCACTGCTTCCATGACATCACTACTGAACTTTCAAAGGTGGGCAAAGGTGGGAAGTGCATAGCACCAGTAGTCTCAGAGTTGCTTGACAGTAGAGTTTTCTATGGGAGCTCTGAGCAGAACACTAATACTGATCACTCACAGCCTGCTAACGTATTACAGCCATTTTTTAATTACTTACATTTCTTGTGGAAATTCAGTCCAGGGCATCTTTCTGTAAAGGCTTCTTCTGGAACCAGGGGCGGACTGACCATTTGGAAACTCGAGCACTGCCCGAGGGCCCGGGGTCAGTAGGGGGCCCCATGAGATGCCCCTGGTACCTTTTTCATAGGCTTTTTTGAGTTTGGGCAAGGACACAGGGGCCCCATGATCCCCTATTGCCCGGGGGCCCCATGAGTTGTCAGTCCGCCCCTGTCTGGAACCCAAGGAATGTTTAATATTGGATTTATTTAACAAACTCTCCAACTAATTAGCCAACTAGCATAATTCTAAGATCATTTTAAAATAGCACAGATGAAAATGGTTTGGAGTTTTTTTGAGCATTGATCATTGCAGCATAGCTTGAGTCATTAAAGATGCAAGCTTTCAGGGACTCTTCAGTTCCCTTCTCCAGGCTTCCTATGAAGCCTGAAGAAGGGCCTTAACAGGTCCTACAAGTTTGCAAGCTTTAAGAGCCAAATGTATCCAACCTTTTGCATTAATCAATGGCTAACATGATACAAGGCTCTTCTACTGCTAAAATAACACAAGAAATAAAGGTCTTGGTTGTCTATGCATGCAAATATTTGGAGTATCTACACACCACATCAACGTAACTTTAGGGTCCTATTCTAATCAACCAGCACTGGGGCACATATATAAATGATACATTTCAGGCCAAAATTGCTAGTTGGTTACCATAGACAGCCAAATAGCTGTTGATATACATGAGAAGGCCAAGCTTGCTCAATGAAACTATAAAGCCCAAACGGTGCTTGAGAAAGAAAAAAAGTGGCAAGCAATTCATCAGTTTATAGCACGTTGGGCAACATATTTAAAGTACGGGGAAAATCTGCCAGCCACGAAATGGCCGTCATTTTTTTAACTACTTGCGTATCTAAGTATGGATCATAATGTGTTATGGTATCTGCCGGTTTATGCCACGGCATTGAATCGCAATTTTCACAGCCACCGGAACGCTACCTACTATAAAAGCTGAAGAAGTATAGAATGAACCAAAGCATTTTGAAGTATCTTCGAAGTACTGGCAACAATTGGTCATGGAACGTATAAAATGCCTTAAAGAGATTAAATATAGCGGATTGTTTTACCAAAATGTGTTGTGTTAATGTTCCCCTGAAAGTGTTCTCGGTCATGGGACATTTAGGGCACAATGTGTTTGGCGTTTGCACTGGTACACTGTCTGTGAGGTTTTCCTAGAGCAAATGAAGAAAGGAAAGCCTCTCTGGTATCTTAAAAATATATTGGCTGCGTTGAAAGTTGAACAAACTATATGTCTTGTTAGTTATTTTTAGTTAGGAGGTTTTAGCTGTCATGATACTGTTGGAAAAGGCATACTTGTATGTTGTAATGGGTCAGCTTCAAACAGAGAGGACTCAATTCACTTGAAAATGTGCATTGTATGGCTTCCTGTCCATTTTTATTTTTGAAAATAGAAGGATAACACAAAGTTCTGTCCTTTAAAAGGATATTTCAGGAAAATTATAGAAATAAAGACTTACTAACCTCTCCGAGCCTTCCTGTTGGACTGGTTGGTTGAGCCTCTAGCCAACAGTCTTTTTGCACATAGTCTTCCTCTGTCTCTTGGCATGGCCACCAGTCTGTTCCTACACACACCAGTATGGACCCAAACTACCAGAATGCCCTACCCGACCCCAAGCCTATGTAGCAATAGTTTAGTCGGGAACCCTGCCTGAGTACAGGCTATTCCCTTTGTGGGCAAAAACCAGTAACAACCACCTACTGGTTTCCTACATCTCTCAGACAATCTAGTGGTAAAATATCTCCACCAAACCCCACAGGGCTTCCCAACCACCATAAACAGTACAAAGCCAAATGTTGGGATCATGTTTCCCAAGTGATTCTCCTTATTGCAAAAGAAGAGGGGATAGCAAATTTCGAGGGTTAGGGACATAAACTCACAAATTAAATCTCAATATATACAATAGGCAATCAATTCACCAATGCTCCTTGTATACTGAGATATAAGTTTTAGGAAAACGTTGACATTTTAATTATAGTTGCTTTAATGAAGAGCCCTGGAGCCATCCAAACATTTTTTAAACACAACTCAAAAGTCATTTTTCAAAGTCAAAATTCTGAGTTTTGAAGTTAGAATTCTGAGTTTCGAAGTCAGAATTCTGAGTTTCGAAGTCAGAATTCTGAGTTTCAAAGACATTCTTTGCAGCTTCTCTTCTGATGTTTATGTTCCATTTCTAAGGACTATACATCCTATGGTACCTTGCTGCCTTCAAGCAGTGATTCCTGTATGCCTGAAACACCTCCCTCCTCTCAGCATCTCTGTAGTTCAGAAGGCAGGCTCTGTGAAATGTGTAAGATAAAAGGAGAGGGGGCGCCAGACTAAGTGCAGTATTAGCAATGGTTTAATAGCACAGAATGATTTGTAACTCACTAGATACAAGTGGGTCAGAGGCATGGGTAGCAGATGAACGTCATCCTGGTGGAGTTCCAGAGGCAGGGAGGAGAGGGTAGATGGACATCTGGGGGCAAAGGCTGTGGAAGAAGCCAAGTCTCCTGGCTCACATCGAGTCCTAAACAGCGTGTCACAGGCTGTGTCTGACGAAGAAGCAGCAGCTTTGAAATGCCCTCCTTGCGGCATTATGGTCCCGTGGTGACGTCACTTCCACCCGGCAGCCATCTGCGTTCCAGCCTGGTTCCGACAGAGACAAAGACTGCGACACGCTGTTTAGTCTGGCGCCCCTCTCTCCGTTTATCTTCCACTACAGAGTCCAGCTTAATTCCTAGGGTGCTGCCTCATGATGGCGCTGACTGATAACTGACTATCTCCCTACCATTAATGGGACTTTACGTTTTTAACCCCGTCTCTCAAGTGCCAATAATTTTACCTATGTGAAATGTGTGACTCATCAGTGTCTACTCACAGGGCCAGGAGCGGACTGACCATTTGGAAACTCAGGCACTGCCCGAGGGCCCGGGGTCAGTAGGGGGCCCCATGAAATGCACCTGGTACCTTTTTCATAGGCTTTTTTGAGTTTGGGCAAGGACACAGGGACCCCATGATCCCCTTTTGCCCGGGGGGCCCCATGAGTTGTCAGTCCGCCCCTGCACAGGGCATAACGATTACGTGTCACATAATTCAAGGAAGTCAATTCAATGTTTGGGCTTCTTCACAAAGTAAGTTTACAAACTATAAACTCATTGAGATTAATAGTAGTAGACTATAAATTGAAAAACAATGTGGAAATGAATGCATGACTTTACATTTTGACCATAGATACGCTTTCAGTAAAAATATAAAGCAGTCACCCAATTATCAGTGACCCATGTCGGGCCTTCCATATTTTCAAACCCTTTCATTCAACTGTTGGACATCAGCAAGCACTTGCACAGAACTTTATAAAATATAATAATAACCAGTTCAAATATTATTCCATGAATCCCAAATACTAAAGTATGTAAACGACTTCCAGTCATAAAAATTAAATTCAATTGAATAACACAGGAAATGGCACCTCGAGAGAAAATTCTAACATATATCAGCATTTATTGCTTCTTCAAAAGATTTCATGCCAAACCATGCCAATATAAAATGGAAGTCTGACAAAAATTTGTTTAAATTTGGGTTTGAAGGTAAGATGACTTATAAAATTAAATCATCACTGATTTCATAAAAAATAGTTATTACCACTTTGTTCCACCAAGAAAGTAGCCACATCTTAGAAAATATTGTACCATCAAGAATGTGCACAAACAGAAATCTTACCATGAATGTAGATTTATATAAAAGTTAAGCCTGAAAAGTTTATACTACAACCCACAAGGCCATTCCACATTTGAATTCGAGAGGAGTTGGTGGTTTGGGCATCTCCTACAAATGCCTACATCTTGGGAGCCTCCTGTTATAGTTGTTTCAGATACGACGTTCATCTAGAAGAGGGCTCTGGGGAAAATCCAGAACATGCTGAAGGAATTATATCTCCCAAGTTGGCCATGGACCAACATAGGGTCCATTAGAGAGAAAAGTGACATGGGGTCTCCAAGAAGAACTTCAGTTTTTTTATGGTAAAGTTGTTTGTAGGCACGAGGTGAATGTCTTATGATTGGATCAGGCACCTTTCATGTCTAAATATTCTAAGGGGAAAATGGACAAATGGATAGGTTCAAAAACTTTAGCCAAAAGCTGCTGTTCCCTTCCATAGAAATATACCGTATTTTCCAGCGTATAAGACGACTTTTTAACCCATGAAAATCTTCTGAAAAGTCAGGGGTCATCTTATACGCCGGTATACGGCGAGCCGGTTTCAGGGTGGCACTTTTTCGGGGGGCGGCGCGGGGAGGCTCGGCTCTGTGCTCCTCACAGGTGATTGGGCGCCAGAACTGTAGCTCAGGAAAGGCACACAGGCGGCCAATCACCGCCGAGCCGCCCTGCGAAAATCGAGTGAGAGAGCAGCCAGTAAGTGTGCAGCAGCACCATGCTGGAACACTATTGGGACTATTCCTCCCCCCCCCCACTGACACCAACGATGGGGCACTATTCCTCCCCCACTGACACCAACGATGAGGTACTATTCCTCCTTCCAACTGACACCAACGATGCGGCACTATTCCTCCTCCCAACTGACACCAACGATGCGGCACTATTCCTCCCCCCCCCAGTGACACCAATGATGGGGCACTATTCCTCCCCCCACTGACACCAATGAAGGATCACTATTCCTCCCCCCACTAACACCAATGATGGGGCACTATTCCACCCCCCACTGACACCAATGAAGGATCACTATTCCTCCTCCCACTAACACCAATGATGGGGCACTATTCCACCCCCCACTGACACCAATGATGGAACATTATTCCTTCCCCCACTGACACCAATGATGGGGTACTATTCCTCCCACTGATACCAATGATGGGGCACTATTCCTCCCACTGATACCAATGATGGGGCACTATTCCTCCCACTGATACCAATGATGGGGCACTATTTCTCCCACTGATACCAATGATGGGGCACTATTCCTCCCACTGATACCAATGATGGGGCACTATTCCTCCCACTGATACCAATGATAGGACACCATACCATTGGAATACCATATTGAAATCAAATCTGATGTTTTTTAATTTTTATTTGGTGTACGTTGGAAGAGGGGTAGTCTTATACGGCGAGTATAGCCCAAACCCTATATTTTACCAGGAAAAGTAGGGGATCGTCTTATACGCCGGAAAATACGGTATGTTGACTACACCTACATTTGAAAATGCTTTTCCCCGAAGGTGGTCACATTTCGTCAGCATGTCCAGCCATCCTTATATATATATATATATATACATTTCCATTTAAACTGATGTATACTATGAATTCTAATTTTAATATAAATTGTTTTGATACGCTGACCTTTTTTATATAGAGAGAGAGATTATATATATACAGTTGTGTTCAAAATAATAGCAGTGTGTTGAAAAAAGAGAATAAAGCTCAAAATCCCTCTAATAGCTTTTATTTCCATCCACACAAATGCATTGGGAACACGACACATTCTATTCCAAATCACAACATGAAGAAAAATACATCAAATTTGTGTTGTTCCTCTAAAAAAATGGAAGAAAAATGAATATTAGACGGTTCAAAAAAATCGCAGTGTTTGTATTCTTCTTTACAAACTCAAACATTCACTATATAAACTGAGAAATGTTTGAAGATTTTGCTTTCCTTTGAATGACTTCATGAATATTTGGTTGTAGTCGCACTGTTTCTGAGAACTGCTGTACATCTGTGTTGCATGGAGTCACCCAACTTCTGGCCCCTGTGATCAGGTATTCCAGCCCAGGATGATTGGACCACATTCCACAGTTCTTCTCTATTTCTTGGTTTTGCCTCAGAAACGGCATTTTTGATGTCACCCCACAAGTCTTCTATTGGATGAAGATCCGGGGATTGGGCTGGCCACTCCATAACGTCCATCTTGTTGGTCTGGAACCAAGATGTTGCACATTTACTGGTGTGTTTGGGGTCGTTGTCTTGTTGGAACACCCATTTCAAGGGCATTTCCTCTTCAGCATAAGGCAGCATGACCTCTTCAAGTATTCTGATGTATTCAAACTGATCCATGATCCCTGGTATGCGATAAATAGGCCCAACACCGTAGTATGAGAAACATCCCCATATCATGATGCTTGCACCACCATGCTTCACAGTCTTCACAGTGTACTGTGGCTGGAATTCAGTGTTTGGGGGTCGTCTGACAAACTGTCTCCGGCCACTAGACCCAAAAAGAACAATCTTACTTTCATCAGTCCACAAAATGTTGTGCCATTTCTCTTTAGGCCAGTCAATGTGCTCTTTGGCAGATTGTAACCTCTTCAGCACACGTCTTTTTCCCAACAGTGGGACTTTGCGGGGACTTCTTGCAGATAGCTTGGCTTCACATCGGCGTCTTCTAATTGTAACAGTCCTCACAGGGAACGTCACACCTTCTTTCATCTTCCTGGAGCTGATTGTTGGCTGAGTCCGCGCCATTTTGGCTATTCTTCTATCCATTCCAATGGTAGTTTTTCGCTTTCTTCCACGTCTGTCAGGTTTTGGTTGCCATTTTAAAGCATTTGCCATCATTTTAGCTGAGCAGCCGATCATTTTCTGCACTTCTTTATATGTTTTCCCCTCTCCAATCAACTTTTTAATCAAGGTACGCTGTTCTTCTGAACAATGTCTGGAACGACTCATTTTCCTCAGAATTTCAGAGAGAAATGCACTGTAACCAGCATGTCCAACATTTGCTGCCTTCCTTCCTTAAATAAGGGCAATAATTGCCACCTGTTTTTCAAAGAATGAATGACCTCACTAATAGAACTCCACACTGCTATTATTTTGAACACGCCCCTTTCAATTAGAGATTCAATTACACAGAATCAGCAGCATGCATGTCATGACTGTCGGGTCTGTTGGATTTCTATTACTCTACTACACCTGCTAGGAAATGATTTGCCATGAAGAAATATCATTTCTACCAAAAACAGAGATTGATCCGGTTAGTGATGTCTGACTGCTACTATTTTGAACACAACTGTATATATATATATATTCATTCAGAGGACCATGCTATTACCAGAAGGTCAAGCTAATCTGAACAACAGCAAGTCAAGCCACAAGATAAATATAAGTAAAAATATATATATATTTAATAATATAATAAATGTATAAAAAAATTACACCTGATCCCCATACATTAAATGATTCCAGATACATGCAATCTAAGTACTTAGCAAGGTGGAACTAGCTTAGGTTCTCATTGCTGTCTGTGTCCCCTTCAGGCAGATTTCCCCTCACTTCCTGTCATAGTGATACCCTAGCACCATAGGTAGCAGGAAGTTAAAGCTCACCTCCAGGAAATAGGTGCAATCTACCTATATAGTACAGCACCACCACATACACACACACACTTCAAGGGTTAAATGCTCACCACGCCTGGGGGAAGACTAAAGCTGCTGCATTAACTACCCCTGCTCCAGCCAGCTCCAGCAATCGGATCTGTGAGCACGATCACATACGATACTGAGTTGTTCATCCTGGATTGTAAGCAGAGAAGACAGGAGTGGGAAGTTCCTTTGGGAGGAGGCATCAGGGACAGCGGCGGACTGACAATTCATGGGGCCCCCGGGCAATAGGAAATTATGGGGCCCCTGTGTCCTTGCCCACACTCAAACCACACCCAAAAAAGCCTATGAGAGGTACCAGGGGCATCTCATGGGGCCCCTACTGACCCTGGGCCCTCGGTCAGTCCGCCCCTGATCAGGGACTGGCGATGCCGCTGATGGGACCCTACCAAAGCAAGGAATAAGATGAGCATTACTCCTTATTACTGCACCCCTAGACTGAACAAGCAGTCTAGTGAGGGAGGGCGAGCGCTGCACTGATAGATTTCAAATTCCTGGAGTAGGGCTTTAAAATATAACTTCAGATTTGTTGATAAAAAAAAAAAAAACAACCCTCTCTGGATGACCATTGTTGTTGGATAGTTGTTGGATGTTCATTGTAGGGATCCTAACAAGTCTTGTTGCAGATTCCTACCCTTTTCTACCCTGAAGAAATATCGGTTTGTTTCATCATGTCCTTTGTAGACTGATTCTAAATGGGAGGGTGTGATTCATTATAATCACCTGGTGCACTCTCAGTGTTCTAAAGAGGAAAGCTGCAGGGTCTGCATCCCTTTAGAAGTATTTAATCCTTGGGGAGTATCTTCATTGAAATTCCTATTGCAGGGGATGCCTAAAAAAATGACTTGTATATTAGTGCACACTTCTGGGAAAATCAGCGAGCCAGTCACACAAGCAGTAAATGATTTTTGGAGGCGTTCTGTATGGCTACTCCTTTAGTTGCCATATTGCACTGAATTTGACAATATTTTTACAATTTTACAATATTTTACAAAGTTTTTACAATTTTACAATATTTTTTGCAAGGTAACTTTTAATAATAATTGTGTAGCAATCAGGGGCGGACTGACCATTTGGAAACTCGGGCACTGCCCGAGGGCCCGGGGTCAGTAGGGGGCCCCATGAGATTCCCCTGGTACCTTTTTCATAGGCTTTTTTGAGTTTGGGCAAGGACACAGGGGCCCCATGATCCCCTATTGCCCGGGGGACCCATAAGTTGTCAGTCCGCCCCTGCCCCCTCCACCAAACATCCATTGGATTGCCAGACAGAGAAGTGTGATTGGTAACTCCAGATAACACGTCTACACTGCTCCAGTGGTGGCGTGCTTTACACCACGGCATCCGACGCTTTTCATTGCACTTGGTGATGGAAGGCTTGGATGCAGCTGCTCAGCCATGGAAACCCATTCCATGGAGCTCTCTACACACTGTTGTTGGGCTCCTCTGAAGGCCACACCAAGTTTGGAGGTCTTTAGCTATTGACTCTGCAGACAGTTGGCGACTTCTGCGCACTGTGCGCTTCAGCATGCGCTGACCCCGCCCTGTCATGTGACGTGGCCTACCACTTGGTGGCTGAGTGGCTGTTGTTCCCAGTTGCTTCCACTTTGTTATAATCCCACTAACAGTTGAATGTGGAATATTTAGTAGCCAGGAAATGTCACGGATGGACTTATTGCACAGGTGGCCACCTATCACGGGACCACGCTTGGAGTCACTGAGCTCCTGAGAGCGACCCATTCTTTCACCAGTGTTTGTAGAAGCAGTCTGCATGCCTAGGGGCTTGATTGTATACACCTGTGTCCATGGAGGGGATTGGAACTCCTGAATCACATGATTGGGAGGGGATTGGAACACCTGAATCACATGATTGGGAGGGGATTGGAACACCTGAATCACATGATTTGGAGGGGATTGGAACACCTGAATCACATGATTGGGAGGGGATTGGAACACCTGAATCACATGATTGGGAGGGGATTGGAACACCTGAATCACATGATTGGGAGGGGATTGAAACACCTGAATCACATGATTTGGAGGGGATTGGAACACCTGAATCACATGATTGGGAGGGGATTGGAACACCTGAATCACATGATTGGGAGGGGATTGGAACACCTGAATCACATGATTGGGAGGGGATTGAAACACCTGAATCACATGATTTGGAGGGGATTGGAACACCTGAATCACATGATTGGGAGGGGATTGGAACACCTGAATCCAATGATTTGGAGATGTGAAATGTGTGACTCATCAGTGTCTACTCACAGGGCCAGGGGCGGACTGACCATTTGGAAACTCGGGCACTGCCCGAGGGCCCGGGGTCAGTAGGGGGCCCCATGAGATGCCCCTGGTACCTTTTTCATAGGCTTTTTTGAGTTTGGGCAAGGACACAGGGGCCCCATGATCCCATATTTCCTGGAGGCCCCATGAGTTGTCAGTCCGCCCCTGATAGCAATTGAATATGCATTTTTTTTTTATTTGGCTGCATTTTTCCCCATGAAAATGGAGTTACACGTTAAGGCAATAAACAAGCAAGGACCCACGTGCCAATAAAAACCCGACAGAGGTTCAAACGCCATAGTCATCCTTTCTAGAACTAAAAAACAAAAGAGTAAATGTTGGTTGGAGTCGGCTTTACTGTTTGAGCTCATTTAGTAGTCGGTTTGCTTTATTGGTTAACTGATTGCTTTCACATGAAGCCGTTCATCATTCCGTTTTCCATTCTATCACCGTTGCGTCTTTCCTTGCTCTCCAACGCCGCTGAAACCGCTCGAGTTGTGTGGTCCATTGCCGAGATGGATTCAAGAACCATGTGCAAAGGACGCGTTTTCGAGCCATTGTAATATAATTCTGCATTATTTTATTTTTTTTTTTTTTGTGAGCGTTCTACACAGGAATGCACTCCTAAAAATAAAAAAAGGGCCAATAAAGTTTTTATAGGTCGGATTTTACAAGGAATGTCGAATTTAGCTTCAGCGTTTGATTATGAATCAGGTTTAATAAATTGGATTGAGATCTCGGGCTCTGGCACAGATGGTTTGGCAAACGTCCACCATGCCGTGTCGTCTTATGGATTGTAGGACGGGGTTGGAAGCAAGATGAAATTTAATGGTTTCATAAACTCATCCTGTGAACAGCCCTCATACTAAGAATTAATGAACCGCTTTGTTTTAATATCAAGTTTGTGGATTTCAGAATCCAAAGCAAACCCTTAACCATGTTTTACCGTAAAAACCATGGCACGGTATTTATGGGTCTAAAGGGTTTTTGTGGCTATTTTATATTTTTTGAAAACTAATGTGGGTGCCTAGACGTAAACAGAGACAACCTTTACCCGTTGGGTTCCACCCGTTCCAGTAAACCATCTGCTGGAAAGTTGGGCCAGGGTTCAAGTAGCCTACTGTGTATCCAAACCCTCAAACAAAAATGTAATATGTTGCAGCGTACCAGTCCTTAGATCAGGGGCGGACTGACAACTCATGGGGCCCCCGGGCAATAGGGGATCATGGGGCCCCTGTGTCCTTGCCCAAACTCAAAAAAGCCTATGAAAAAGGTACCAGGGGCATCTCATGGGGCCCCCTACTGACCCCGGGCCCTCGGGCAGTGCCCGAGTTTCCAAATGGTCAGTCCGCCCCTGCCTTAGATGAAGTTCTGGGACAAGGTCATCTAGAGCCCTGGGGGAAGATGAAAAAATGACCCCCCCACCCCACCCTCCCGTGATGTGGGAGCATCATGTCTCAATACAAATTCCCTCCCTCCCCTCAAAAAATGCTCACTTCCCAAAGCATATATTCCCAAAATTCTCCTCAAACAAAAATGCAAAAAATCTCCCCCTCCCAGCACAAATCTTTGCCTTCCCAGTCACCCCTACCAGCTCAACATTCCCCCACCCCCAATTCCCCCCTCAAAATCACCCCACTTAGTAGAAATCCTCTCCCCTCAAATCTCCCTTCATAGCCCAAATCCTCTCTATCCAACTCCTCCCTATTAGCATAAATCCCCCCAATCCCTCTGCCAAACATAAATCCTGTGCCCCCCAACACCCCCCAGCACAAATTCCTCCCCAAAATCTCCCTTACAGCACAAAACCCCCCCCAATCCCCCACCCCAGCACAAATCTTATATCCCATCCCTCTACTAGCACACATTTTCCCCCACCAAACTCCTCCCTATCAGCACAAATCCCCCCCATCCCCCTGCCTAACAATAATCATGTGCCCGCAAAATTCCCCTCTTAGCACAAATTCCTCCCAAAAATCTTGCTTCTAGTACAAATCCCCCCCTCCTAGCACAAATCTCCTATTCCATCCCCTCTACTAGCACACATTTTCCCCCACCAAATTCCTCCCTATCAGCACAACTCCCCCCATCCCCCTGCCTAACAATAATCCTGTGCCCCAAAATACCCCCTCTTAGCTCACATTTCTCCCCAAAATCTTCTCTTCTAGCAGAAATCCCCTCCAACACCCCACCCCCCAGCACAAATCTTCTACTCCATCCCTTCTACTAGCAGAAATCCTCTCCACCAAAATCCCAAATTGCCAAATTGCTGCCCCTGCCCCAATTTCTTCTCTTAGCACAAATTCCTCTCCACTCCAAATTGCCCCTCCTAGCACAAATCCTCCCACGCCCAACTCCTACCTCCCATCAAAAATCCCCAACTCAATCCTACAGCCTAGCACACATCATGTGCCCCCAAAATACCCCTCTTAGCACAAATTCCTCCCCAAAATCCCCCCTTCTAGTACAAATCCTCTGCCCCTATCCCTTCTATTAGCAGAGATCCTCTCCCACAAAATCCCCCCTCCTAGCACCAAATTGCTGCCCCCCGCCCAATTCCTCTCCTAGCACAACTCCCTCTCCCTTGCAAATTCCCGTTCCTAGCACAAATTCGCACCCTCTACCCTAATCACCCCTTCTAGCACAAATCCCCCCCCCCCCCAACTCCTGCCTCCAGGCACAAATCCCCCCCCCCCCAATCCTCCAGCCTAGCATAAATCCTGTGCCCCTAAAATACCCTCTCTTAGCACAAATTACTCCGCAAAATCCCCTCTTCTAGCACAACCCCCCCAAATCTCTCTCCAAGTCTTCTCCCCCATCCTTTTGACTAGCAGAAAGTCTCTCCCCCAGAAATCCTCCACCCTAGCAGCAAACCTTACAATCCAAGGTCCCTAACTCATATACATATAGCAGGGCCAACAGTCAGCAAATGGAGGAGAATGCGGGCACACAGCAGAATATTGATTATAGGTATTTATATAGTGCCAACAATTTATGCAGCACTCCACAAATTGTAAATTCCCATCAATCCCTGCACTGATGGAGCTAACAATATAAGGTCTCATATATATATAGCAGGGCCATAGGTTGGAAAATGGAGGAGAACGCGGGCACACAGCAGAATATTGATTATAGGTATTTATATAGTGCCAACAATTTATGCAGCACTCCACAAATTGTAAATTCCCATCAATCCCTGCACTGATGGAGCTAACAATATAAGGTCTCTTATATATATAGCAGGGCCATAGGTTGGAAAATGGAGGAGAACGCGGGCACACAGTTTGCCTACTTCAGCAGAATAATGATTATAAGGATTTTATATGGCGCCAACAATTGATGCAGCACTCTATATATGGTACATTCACATCAGTCCCTGAGCTGAATCTAAGGCCCCTATCTCATGTACATACAGCAGGGACATAAGTCGACAAATGGACAAAGAATGAAGGCAAACAACCTTTATTCAACCTCACCAGCTATGTAACAGTTTGCCTACTACAGCAGAACATTAGTTATAGGTATTTATTTAGTGCCAACAATCAGGGCCGGTACTTCCACAAAGCAAAATACGTAGCCACCTAGGGTGCACTGCCACCTTAGGGCACCTGGGTGCAGCTCAGGCTGGCACTCTCTCTCTGTAGAATCATGAATAATCCTTCAGCTGAGAAAAGGGGTGGCAGAGGAGAGGAAGAAAGGACAGAGGAAGATGCCGGGTGCCTGGGGCCAGTGTAGCTGCTGAGCTGCCGCTCCTTCCAGTGTTCCTCTCAGACTCAGTCCCTTACTGCAAGCCAGCTGGAGGCTGGTGATTACTGTGGAGTTCCAGCCCTTCTTTTCCCATTGATCAGCGGAGGCGGAGCTGCGCCTGTGGAGGAGGGTAATGTCTGATTCTGGCCTGGGGCCAGTGTAGCAGCTGTGCTGCCCCTCCTTCCAGTGTTCCTCTCAGACTCAGTCCTTTACAGCAAGCGAGCTGGAGGCTGGTGATCACTTTGGAGTTCCAGCCCTTCTTTTCCCATTGATCAGCAGAGGCGGAGCTGCGCCTGTGGAGGAAGGTAATGTCTGACTCTGTCCTGGGGCCAGTGTAGCAGCT
The DNA here is from genome assembly GCF_062004578.1 of Staurois parvus. Classification (NCBI taxonomy): domain Eukaryota; kingdom Metazoa; phylum Chordata; class Amphibia; order Anura; family Ranidae; genus Staurois; species Staurois parvus. The sequence continues at coordinate 282,132 of NW_028318720.1, read as the reverse complement.
GTGCTGCCCCTCCTTCCAGTGTTCCTCTCAGACTCAGTCCCTTACTGCAAGCCAGCTGGAGGCTGGTGATCACTGTGAAGTTCCAGCCCTTCTCTTCCCATTGATCAGCGGAGGCGGAGCTGCGCCTGTGGAGGAAGGTAATGTCTGACTCTGGCCTGGGGCCAGTGTAGCAGATGCGCTGCCCCTCCTTCCAGTGTTCCTCTCAGACTCAGTCCCTTACTGCAAGCCAGCTGGAGGCTGGTGATCACTTTGGAGTTCCAGCCCTTCTTTTCCCATTGATCAGCGGAGGCGGAGCTGCGCCTGTGGAGGAAGGTAATGTCTGACTCTGATGTCTCGTATCTGTGTGAGTGTGACGCAGCCTGCTGGACATCCATCACGTGTGCAAGTAGCTGGTCTTGCCTAGGGCCCAAAATACTCTAGCACAGGTCCTGCCAACTCTTGCCAACTCTATATATTGTACAGTCACGTCATCCCCTGTCCTGAAGCAGCTACAAACTAAGGTCCTTATCGCATATACATATAGATGGGCCAAACTTCCTACCAGCATGTCATCGAAGTATGGAAGGAAACTGGAGTGCACAAAAGAAACCCAAGGACAAGGAGGATTGCAACCTTCATGCCAATAGTGTCCTGACTAGGACTTGAACTGATGAAAACATGCAAACACCATGCAGATAGTATCCTAACCAGGGCGGGAACTGAGGACCTCAGTGCTGCAAGGCAGTAGAACTATCCACAAAGCCGCCGTGCTCCCCAATGCACCCCTTACTTGTTACGGTACCTATACCCATGTTGTATTCTGTATTCAGCTATGCCATGACTTTAATTATTTAACACGGCCCAGTTCTACTCAAACAAAATAAACACAAACAATTATATCATACAGTTATGTTTTTTAAAAAAAAAAGAAGTTGAAAATTCCATTATACATATAAACGGTGTTAATAAATGTGTGTAATTAAGCAGCCACGACATTTTTTGGCAATTTCACAAATTATGGTTTAAGTCTCCCCGGCCCCAGCTGATTAAAACCGTACTATGAAGCAATGACACCGCAATAAATCAAGGTTAGCTTAATTACTGCGCGTCTGACTTCATTTGTATTGTTCTATTTGTGCTGCTGTTGCTTTTATTATTGCATTGAGGCAGCAGACTGTATGGAATGAACTGTACAAATAAAGCCGTAATGACTACTTATACCTATAGAATGGATCAGTATGTCATTACAGGGGCGCAGAGTCTTTATCAAGTCTTTAAAGGTGATGAGTTCAATGGGCAGCAAGCCATCAGTGAGGGCCAAAGTATATCTCAAAGCAGGAGCGGACTGACCATTTGGAAACTCGGGCTCTTCCCGAGGGCCCGGGGTCTGTAGGGGGCCCCATGAGATGCCCCTGGTACCTTTTTCATAGGCTTTTTTGAGTTTGGGCAAGGACACAGGGGCCCCATGATCCCCTATTGCCCGGGGGCTCCATGAGTTGTCAGTCCGCCCCTGTCTCAAAGCAAAACTTTTGGGGCATTTTTTGGATTGTGTAAGGCTCCATTTATTCTTTCATTTTCTGTTTGTTTATTTATTCGTTTATTTATTTCTCCCTCCCCCCCCCCCTTCTCTCCCTCTCCATCTCTCTCTCCCCCCCTCTCTCTCTTTCTCTCTCCCCCTCTCCCTCTCCCCCTCTACCTCTCTACCTTTCTCTCTCCCCCTCTCTATCTCTCTTTCTCTCTCCCCCTACCCCTCTCTCTCCCTTTCCCCTCTCTCTCCCTCTCTCTCCCCCTACTCCCTCTCTCTCCCTATCCCCCTCTCTCTCCCCCTCTCTCTCTTTCTCCCCCTCCTCTCTCTTTCTCCCCCCCTCTCTCTCCCCCTCTCTATCTCTCTTTCTCTCTCCCCCTACCCCCCTCTCTCCCTATCCCACTCTCTCTCCCTCTCTCTCTCTCTCCCTCTCCCCCCTCTCTCTTTCTCTCCCCCCCTCTCTCTTTCTCCCCCCCTCCTCTCCCCTCTCTCTCCCTCTCTCTCTCTTTCTCTCTCTCCCTCTCTCTCTCTCTATATACAGTATATTCATTTTTTGAGCCATGTATATACACTAAATTGCCAAAAGTATAGGAACGCCAGCCTTTCCACGCACATGACCTGTAATGGCCCCCCAGTCTTAGTCCGTAGGGTTCAATATTGAGTTGGCCCCGCCCTTTCCACGCACATGACCTTTAATGGCCCCCCAGTCTTAGTCCGTAGGGTTCAATATTGAGTTGGCCCCGCCCTTTGCAGCTATAACAGCTTCACCTCTTCTGGGAAGGCCGTCCACAAGGTTTAGGAGGGTGTCTATGGGAAGGTTGGACCATTCTTCCAGAAGCACATTTGTCAGGTCAGGCACTGATGTCGGGGGAGGAGGCCTGGCTCGCAGTCTCCGCTCTAATTCATCCCAAAGGTGTTCTATGGGGTTGAGGTCAGGACTCTGTGCAGGACAGTCAAGTTCCTCCACCCCAAACTGGCTCCTCCATGTCTTTATGGACCTTGCTTTGTGCACTGGTGTGCAGTCATGTTGGAACAGGAAGGGGCCATCCCCAAACTCCTCCCACAAAGTTGGGAGCATGAAATTGTCCAAAATATCTTGGTATGCTGATGCGGATGGGTACGGGGGGTGAAGAAGTGAGTTTTGAACAGAGGGTCTAGAAGTGAATTGCAGATGGGGGGTGCAGAGGTCAGCTGCAGATAATTTTGGAAGGGGCTGCAGAGGCGAGCTGTGGACACTTTTGGAAGGGGGGGTGCAGAAATGAGTTGTGGATGAGGGTGCAGAGGTGAGCTGCAATCAGACTGTGCAGAGTTGAGGAAGGGGGGGTGCAGAGGTGAGTTGTGGATGGGGGGGTGCAGAGGTGAGTTGTGGATGGGGGGATGCAGAGGTGAGTTGTGGATGGGATGCAGAGGTGAGTTGTGGATAGGGGGGTGCAGAGGTGAGTTGTGGATGGGGGGGTGCAGAGGTGAGTTGTGGATGGGGGGTGCAGAGGTGAGTTGTGGATGGGGGGGTGCAGTGGTGAGTTGTGGATGGGGGGGTGCAGAGGTGAGTTGTTGATGGGGGGTGCAGAGGTGAGTTGTGGATGGGGTGCAGAGGTGAGTTGTGGATGGGGGGGTGCAGAGGTGAGTTGTGGATGGGGGGGGTGCAGAGGTGAGTTGTGGATGGGGGGGTGCAGTGGTGAGTTGTGGATGGGGGGGTGCAGAGGTGAGTTGTGGATGGGGGGGTGCAGAGGTGAGTTGTGGATGGGAGGGTGCAGAGGTGAGTTGTGGATGGGGGGGGTGCAGAGGTGAGTTGTGAATGGGGGGTGCAGAGGTGAGTTGTGGATGGGGGGGTGCAGAGGTGAGTTGTGGATGGGGGGGTGCAGTGGTGAGTTGTGGATGGGGGGGTGCAGAGGTGAGTTGTTGATGGGGGGTGCAGAGGTGAGTTGTGGATGGGGGGGTGCAGAGGTGAGTTGTGGATGGGGTGCAGAGGTGAACTGCAGACAGTTTTGGAAGGAGCTGCTATTAGGGAGGTGTAACAGGTGGGTGCAGAAGTGAGTTATATATATATAAATATATTGAATGCGGCCAAAATTATAGCATTTCAAATACATGTCAATATATTTAGGAAGAATATTTTTAAAATATACTTCAAATATATTTTTCTTCCATGTGTGAGGGGAGGGAAACTTTTGATCAGGGCCATTGGGGGATTGCTGTTATCATTATGATTTACAAAAGGAGCCAAACAACTATATGATAATAAATTGTGTCATGCAGTATGATCACTATCATTAAATAAAAGACAGTTTTTTGGCATGATCAGTCAGATTTTCAATATCAATGCCAAACTTTCATGATTTCTGTCAGGGGATGCAAACTTTTGAGCACAACTGTAGTATAATATATTATAGTGTAGTATGGTATAATACAGTATAGTACAGCATAGTATAATATAGTATAGAATAGTATAGTGTAATGTAGTATAATATAGAATAGTATAGTACAGTATAGAACAGAATAGTGTAATATAGTATAATAAAGTATAATATAGAATAGTATAGTACAGTATAGAACAGAATAGTGTAATAAAGTATAATAAAGTATAATATAGAATAGTATAGTACAGTATAGAATAGAATAGTGTAATATAGTATAGTAAAGTGCAATAAAGTATAATAAAGTACAGTATAGCGTATAATAGTATAATATAGCATAGTATAGTTCAGTATAGAATAGTATAGTGTAATATAGTATAGTATAGCATACAATAGTATAATAAAGTATAGTATAGTATAGTGTAGTGTAGTATGTATAGAATAGTATAGAGTGATATAGTTTAGTATAGAATAGTATAGTTTAGTATAGAATAGTATAGTGTAATATAGTGTAGTATGTATAGAATAGTATAGAGTAATATAGTTTAGTATAGAATAGTATAGTTTAGTATAGAATAGTATAGTGTAATATAGTGTAGTATGTATAGAATAGTATAATAAAGTATAGTATAGTATAGTGTAGTATGTATAGAATAGTATAGAGTGATATAGTTTAGTATAGAATAGTATAGTGTAATATAGTATAGTATAGCATATAATAGTATAATAAAGTATAGTATAGTGTAGTATGTATAGAATAGTATAGAGTAATATAGTTTAGTATAGAATAGTATAGTGTAATATAGTATAGTATGTATAGAATAGTATAGTTTAGTATAGAATAGTATAGTGTAATATAGTGTAGTATGTATAGAATAGTATAGATTAGTATAGTTTAGTATAGAATAGTATAGTGTAATATAGTGAAGTATGTATAGAATAGTATAGATTAGTATAGTTTAGTATAGAATAGTATAGTGTAATATAGTATAGTATAGCATATAATAGTATAATATAGTATAGTGTAGTATGTATAGAATAGTATAGATTAGTATAGTTTAGTATGTATAGAATAGTATAGAGTAATATAGTATAGTATAGGATAAAATAGTATAATAAAGTATAGTATAGTATAGTGTAGTATGTATAGTATAGTATAGTGAAGTATGTATAGAATAGTATAGATTAGTATAGTTTAGTATAGAATAGTATAGAGTAATATAGTGTAGTATGTATAGAATAGTATAGTTTAGTGTAGAATAGTATAGTATAGTGTAGTATGTATAGAATAGTATAGAGTAATATAGTATAGTATGTATAGAATAGTATAGATTAGTATAGTTTAGTATAGAATAGTATAGTGTAATATAGTGTAGTATGTATAGTTTAGTATAGATTAGTATAGTATAGATTAGTATAGATTAGTATAGTATAGATTAGTATAGTTTAGTATAGATTAGTATAGATTAGTATAGTTTAGTATAGATTAGTATAGATTAGTATAGTATAGATTAGTATAGTATAGATTAGTATAGTTTAGTATAGATTAGTATAGTATAGATTAGTATAGTATAGATTAGTATAGTTTAGTATAGATTAGTATAGATTAGTATAGTATAGATTAGTATAGTTTAGTATAGATTAGTATAGATTAGTATAGTATAGATTAGTATAGTTTAGTATAGATTAGTATAGATTAGTATAGATTAGTATAGTATAGATTAGTATAGTATAGATTAGTATAGTTTAGTATAGATTAGTATAGATTAGTATAGTATAGATTAGTATAGTATAGATTAGTATAGTATAGATTAGTATAGTTTAGTATAGATTAGTATAGATTAGTATAGTATAGTTTAGTATAGATTAGTATAGTATAGTATAGATTAGTATAGTTTAGTATAGATTAGTATAGATTAGTATAGTATAGTATAGATTAGTATAGTTTAGTATAGATTAGTATAGATTAGTATAGTATAAATTAGTATAGTTTAGTATAGATTAGTATAGATTAGTATAGATTAGTATAGTTTAGTATAGTTTAGTATAGATTAGTATAGATTAGTATAGATTAGTATAGTATAGTATAGTATAGTATAGATTAGTATAGTATAGATTAGTATAGTATAGTATAGATTAGTATAGATTAGTATAGATTAGTATAGTATAGTATAGATTAGTATAGATTAGTATAGTATAGTATAGTATAGATTAGTATAGTATAGATTAGTATAGTTTAGTATAGATTAGTATAGATTAGTATAGTATAGTATAGATTAGTATAGATTAGTATAGTATAGATTAGTATAGTATAGTTTAGTATAGATTAGTATAGATTAGTATAGTATAGATTAGTATAGTTTAGTATAGATTAGTATAGATTAGTATAGTATAGATTAGTATAGTTTAGTATAGATTAGTATAGATTAGTATAGTATAGATTAGTATAGTATAGATTAGTATAGATTAGTATAGTATAGATTAGTATAGTTTAGTATAGATTAGTATAGATTAGTATAGTATAGATTAGTATAGTATAGTATAGATTAGTATAGTATAGATTAGTATAGATTAGTATAGTATAGATTAGTATAGATTAGTATAGTATAGATTAGTATAGTTTAGTATAGATTAGTATAGTATAGATTAGTATAGATTAGTATAGATTAGTATAGATTAGTATAGTATAAATTAGTATAGATTAGTATAGATTAGTATAGTATAGATTAGTATAGATTAGTATAGTATAGATTAGTATAGTTTAGTATAGAATAGTATAGTATAGATTAGTATAGATTAGTATAGTTTAGTATAGAATAGTATAGTATAGATTAGTATAGATTAGTATAGTATAGATTAGTATAGATTAGTATAGTATAGATTAGTATAGTTTAGTATAGAATAGTATAGTATAGATTAGTATAGATTAGTATAGTTTAGTATAGATTAGTATAGTATAGATTAGTATAGTATAGATTAGTATAGTATAGATTAGTATAGATTAGTATAGTATAGATTAGTATAGTTTAGTATAGATTAGTATAGATTAGTATAGATTAGTATAGTATAGTATAGATTAGTATAGTATAGATTAGTATAGTTTAGTATAGATTAGTATAGATTAGTATAGTTTAGTATAGATTAGTATAGTATAGATTAGTATAGTATAGATTAGTATAGTATAGATTAGTATAGTATAGATTAGTATAGATTAGTATAGTATAGATTAGTATAGATTAGTATAGTATAGATTAGTATAGTTTAGTATAGATTAGTATAGTATAGATTAGTATAGATTAGTATAGTATAGATTAGTATAGATTAGTATAGTTTAGTATAGAATAGTATAGTATAGATTAGTATAGATTAGTATAGAATAGTATAGTGTATAGTATAGTATATTATAGTCACAGAAAAAACCAGAATCAAACCCAATGAAGAGAATTTCTGGTTAAACTTTTATTTGATCTGCAAAATGTTGTCTGTGAGTAAATTAATTATGAAAACATCAACTTGTCAGCGGCGTGTAATGATAAGCGCGGCACTCGTGTTGTCATTAAATATACATTTCCTATCTGTTTTCTCCGGGAACACCTTGGTTTCCACATACAGAGATCCCAGTTCTCCATTGTCCCTCACAAGTGACTATTGTGCATTTTCCTATGTATAAATATTCAAGCATGCAAACACGTCCCGCCGCAAACATGCGCGCCTTATGTATTATTTACCGCCCCTCCCGTCTATTATAAGACATTTCCAGGGATTTTTGCATTTTGCCTCCATTGTCTATCCATTAGGTTCTCTTTAAAGTTTAAAGCGCGCTTTGTTTGTCGGCTCCCTTGATTTACATAAGCGCTTTCCAGGCTTCGTACATTTGTACTTGTTGCCGTGACGGAGTGACACGGGCGTCGGGGAAGGGAAGATTGGCAGACTGAAATGAAAGTTAAGCTGCAACTGCCGTTCGGATGTCATGTTTGTTCAACGTAGTCTACCTTGTTCCCACAGATTTAAAGGGGAACTCTGGCCGGATGCAACATCATTGCTAGAATTTATGTAAATCTGAACCCAACGGCTAGAATCTCATCTAAGCTTTAATATGTTCGTGGGTTTTCAATGTTCCTAAATCAGCTTTTATCACACTACAGTGGTACCTCGGTTTACACATTTAATGCGTTCTCCAGGACGTTTCGTTTTGCGCAAAATTCGTAAACTGAAACGCGGTTTTCCATAGGAATGCACAATCCGATCCGGAGGTCAGAAAAAAGTTAAAAGAAAGTCTTTTATCTTTTCAAAACTGTTTATAAAGTGCACTTTAAAGGCATAAATACTGTACAGGGACATGATAAAAAAAAATTATTAAATGCATTGAAAAGCAATTAATCCGTTCCTATTGTGAAAAAAGTTCAGAAATGCATTGAAAACCAATTAATCTGTTCCAGAGGTCAGAAAAAAGTCAAAAAAAGTCTTTTATCTGTTCAAAACTCTTTATAAAGTGCACTTTAAAGGCATAAATACTGTACAGGGACATGATTAAAAATTAATTTGTAAATGCCTTGAAAACCAATTAATCCGTTCGTATTGCGAAAACATTTCAGAAATGCATTGAACACCAATTAACCCGTTGGTATTGCGAAAAAAATTTAGAAATGCATTGAAAACCAATTAATCCGTTCCTATTTCGAAAAAATTTGGAAATGCATTGTAAACCAATTAATCCGTTCCGGAGGTCAGAAAAAAAGTCAAAAAAGTATTTTATTTGTTCAAAACTCTTTATAAAGTGCACTTTAAAGGCATAAATACTGTACAGGGACATGACAAAAAAAATTATTAAATGCATTGAAAAGCAATTAATCCGTTCCTATTGCGAAAAAAGTTCAGAAATGCATTGCAAACCAATTAACCCGTTCCTATTGCCAAAAAAATTCGGAAATGCATTGAAAACCAATTAATCTGTTCCGGAGGTCAGAAAGAAATTTAAAAAAAAGTCTTTTATCTGTTCAAAACTCTTTATAAAGTGCACTTTAAAGGCATAAATACTGTACAGGGACATGATTAAAAATTAATTCAGAAATGCATTGAAAACCAATTAATCCGTTCGTATTGCGAAAAAATTTTGGGAATGCATTGAAAACCAATTAATTCATTCTGGAGGTCAGAAAAAAGTAAAAAAAAGTCTTTTATCTATTCAAAACTCTTTCTAAAGTGCACTTTAAAGGCATAAATACTGCACAGGGACATGATTAAAAATTAATTCAGAAATGCATTGAAAACCAATTAATCCGTTTGTATTGCGAAAAAAGTTCAGGAATGCATTGAAAACCAAATAATCCATTCCGGAGGTCAGAAAAAAGTAAAAAAAAGTCTTTTATCTGTTCAAAACTCTTTATAAAGTGCACTCTAATGGCATAAATACTGTACAGGGACATTATTAAAAAAAATTTGTAAACGCATTGAAATACAAATTAATCCATTCCCGAGGTCAGAAAAAAGTAAAAAAAAGTCTTTTATCTGTTCAAAACTCTTTATAAAGTGCACTTTAAAGGCATAAATACTGTACAGGGACATGATAAAAATTAATTCAAAAATGCATTGAAAACCAATTAATCCGTTCGTATTGCGAAAAAAATTCAGAAATGCATTGAAAACCAAATAATCAGTTCCGGAGGTCAGTAAAATGTAAAAAAAAGTCTTATCTGTTCAAAACTCTTTATAAAGTGCACTTTAAAGGCATAAATACTGTACAGGGACATGATTAAAAATTATTTCGTAAATGCATTAAAAATCAATCAATCTATTCCGGAGGTCAGAAAAAAAAAATGTCTTTATTTGTTCAAAACTCTTTATAAAGTGCACTTAAAAGGCATAAATACTGTACAGGGACATGTTAAAACATCTCCAGAATGGCTCCAAAACTCAATGCCAAAACCACTCCAACACCTCCACACTTGACGCCACGTGCTGCCCATAGACTCCAGCATGCATGGGGGCAGAGCTATAAACCTCCCAGGCGCAATGCATCCTGCGGAAACTTGCTTCATGCTGCGGAAAAAATTTGCAAACCGAGGTATTATTTTCAATGGATTTTCATTCATAAAGCGAAAATTACATTAACCGAGGCGTTCGTAAACCGAGGTACGCCTGTATATCAAATTATACCAAAAAAATATTTAAACATTGCACGGCCGTCACGTAAAATGTCTGTAATTTGCCTTATATGTTCATTTCCAGTGATTATCTGTACCATCTAGTGGTCAAAATTCAGTATTTTCTTGATCAAGATATTTCAGGAAAGTACTACACTATGGCCACTAGATGGGGCAGCTTTCAACAGCAGCTTTCATCAAAGCTGAACTCCAGGAAAAGCAAATATTGTCTAAATATTATTATTATACAGGATTTATATATTATTATTATTATTATTATTATACAGGATTTATATAGTATTATTATTAGTAGTAGTATTATACAGGATTTATATATTATTATTATTATACAGGATTTATATATTATTATTATTATTATACAGGATGTATATATTATTATTATTATTATACAGGATTTATATATTATTATTATTATTATTATTATACAGGATTTATATATTATTATTATTATTATTATACAGGATTTATATATTATTATTATTATACAGGATGTATATATTATTATTATTATACAGGATTTATATATTATTATTATTATTATTATTATTATTATTATTATACAGGATTTATATAGTATTATTATTAGTAGTAGTATTATACAGGATTTATATATTATTATTATTATACAGGATTTATATATTATTATTATTATTATTATTATTATTATACAGGATTTATATAGTATTATTATTAGTAGTAGTATTATACAGGATTTATATATTATTATTATTATACAGGATTTATATATTATTATTATTATACAGGATGTATATATTATTATTATTATTATACAGGATTTATATATTATTATTATTATTATTATTATACAGGATTTATATATTATTATTATTATTATACAGGATTTATATATTATTATTATTATACAGGATTTATATATTATTATTATTATACAGGATGTATATATTATTATTATTATTATTATACAGGATTTATATATTATTATTATTATTATACAGGATTTATATATTATTATTATTATTATTATACAGGATTTATATATTATTATTATTATACAGGATTTATATATTATTATTATTATTATTATTATTATACAGGATTTATATATTATTATTATTATTATACAGGATTTATATATTATTATTATTATTATTATTATACAGGATTTATATATTATTATTATTATTATTATACAGGATTTATATATTATTATTATTATTATTATTATTATTATTATTATTATACAGGATTTATATATTATTATTATTATACAGGATTTATATATTATTATTATTATTATACAGGATTTATATATTATTATTATTATTATTATACAGGATTTATATATTATTATTATTATTATACAGGATTTATGGCGCCAACAGTTTGCTCAGCACTTTACAATATAAGGGGAGACAATACAGCAACATAACAGGTTAATACAAGAGGGATAGGAGGGCCCTGATCCTCGGAGCTTACAATCTAAGAGGGAGGATAATACAAGTGTGCATGTTTAAATTTTTGGGGATCTAATTTTTAAAAACAAATCTCTGTGTGAATGTTTCAAGCCTCTTCCCCACAACTGTGGCTGGTGGTTGTGGGGGGTCTGTGGGCAGGGGGGCTTGTTGGAATATTGAAGCCCCCTTTAACAAGGGGATCCCCAGATCCTGCCTCCCCCACATCAATGATTATGGGGTACATGGTACCGCTACTCATTCACAAAAAAAAGGGTAGTGTAAAAAACGACAGGAGACAGTCTTTGACAAGTCCTTTATTAAAATTTTTTTTAAAAAAATGTCCCCCCCCAAAGTAGATCCAACGTCAATCACGATACCCAACCTGAAAATAGAAAAACAAAAAAGTTCTGTGCTCGACGCTGGCTTCCGCTGGCCTGACAGTTCTTAGATACCGTGATGACGTCACCACAAGGGGGCGGGGTCACCCCCTTGTGACGTCATCATGCACTCTGATGGGCCAAGGCATTGCGCCTGACCGAACATATCTTCGGCTCGAATATCTAGCCCACCGTTAGTAATATAGTAGTAGTAATATATTTTACTATAATAGTATAAAAATACAGCATAATAGTATAATAATAAACACGATAATAAACTGATCATCTTAAAGCGGTAATAAATCCAAAAGCAAAAATGTATTATATTGCAGCTTACCAATTCTTAGAGGTGGTCGTTGCATTCGTTTTTCTTTTTAAGCTCTCTTTCCTTTATTTTCCCCTAGGGATCCAGCCAGTAAGTCTGTTGTTTTTCAAAAGAACAAGCTCTCTTGCAGATGTAGCAGTTACATGGATGAGACAAACCACTTACCACTGGCAGGGGTGCTTACAGTGATCATGTATATAAAACCTTTATCCCAAAAGGAAAAAAAAACTGTTGCTGTAACTGCATTAAAGTGTTGGCTGGAGTTTGGCTTCAATTTGGTAGTGTTTCTAAATCTGCTAGTACATAACACCCCCCTTCCCCCAGACTGACAATGCTGTTATCCCTCTGCTCGTTCATCTAGAGTGGGGACGCTCTAATACTGGAGGTGTGTTACTGGCCAGATCACCAGGTGAAAACAGAGGGGTAAAAATGCCTAAAAAAAGAAAACTAATGCAGCCACCCATCTAATGATTGGAAAGCTGCAATATATTACAGTTTTGAGTCTGGGTTTAATACTTCTTTTTAAAGCAACTCTCTAGTACCAAATGCTACGTTGACAGAACGGCATGATTCATTTTAGTTTTTCTTCATTGAAAAAAAAAATTATGGCATTTTTTTAGACAGATTTGGGGCTGATAAATATTTTTTAAAGACCAGCAAATTTTATTTAAAAAATCTCCCAGTATGAGCTTGCTGGTGGTTATTCATTCAACTGAAACTTTAATTCCGTAACAGCGTGACTCGATGCATTTAAACTACTCTGCGCAGTGCAGCGCGTCGCAGACAATAGTGTCCGATATTCCAATTACATCCACGCAAACAATGGTGCTGCTCCAGCCGCAGATTTTGGGCTCCCTCTAGAGGCGCTGAGACATTTTTTTTTTTTAATGCAATCCTTTTTTTAATGCAATTTGATGAGAGTGACTCCGCTGAGGTTTTATGGCAAATCAAAATCAATAGAAAATAGATGAATAATTAATGTGGAATACCACATTATAATTATCAATACACAAAAATATTATAATTATATATTATTATAATTAATTTGAATAATTATCATTTTATTATTATGTAATATATAGTATCATCATGTCATTTAAAGAAATACTATATTAAAAATTTATTAATACTTACACAAAATAAATTTTTATACTGTATATAAATATATAAATATACTGTGTGTGTGTATATATATATATATATATATATATACATATATATATATATATTTATATATATATATACAATATTATATACTGTAATTACAATAAAAATAAATAATAATATAATCAAAAAATAATAAATTATAATTTTATTTATAAATGAAAATTTAAAAATTGTAATTATATAATTTTATATATAAATATATATATATATATATATATATATATATATATATATATATATTCTCCTGCATGGTAAGGGTTGGGGAAAGACCTGGCAACCTACCCTAGCCTTGATGGATCAGGGCTGTTTTTGCCTGTTTTATTATTATTATTATTATTATTATTATACAGTATTTATATAGCGCCAAAGGGTATGCTCAGCGCTGTACAGTAGATTATATATTATTATAATTAATTTGAATAATTATCATTTTTATTATTATGTAATATATAGTATCATCATGTCATTTAAAGAAATACTATATTTAAATTAATTAATACTTACACAAAATAAATTTTTATACTGTATAAAAATATATAAATATAATCTGTGTGTATATATATATATATATATATACAGTACATATATATATATATATATATATATATATTTATATATATATTCAATATTATATACTGTAATTAAATAGTTACAATAAAAATAAATAAATAATAATATAATCAAAAAATAATAAATCATAATTTTATTTATAAATGAAAATGTAAAAATTGTAATTATATAATTTTATATATATATATATATATATATATATATATATATATTCTCCTGCATGGTAGGGGTTGGGGAAAGACCTGGCAACCTACCCTAGCCTTGATGGATCTGGGCTGTTTTTGGCAGCAAAAGGGGGACCTCTTAAATTTTAGGTGGGGTCATAATGTTATGGTTCATCGGCGTAAATTCCAAAAAATTCCCAAGCATACTTTCAAGCTAAGCAAATATGGTACCCACTCTATTTGCTTTTTTTGCATTTGGTGCAAACATGCACTGGTCTTCAGCTGCCTTGTAATGGTGACGTCTGAGCTTCTGGTGTGTTTCTGTACCTTCACCTTTCCAAGCCACCTTCCACCAACTCAGCCCACCACCTCCTCCCCCCACCTTCCACCAACTCAGCCCACCACCTCCTCCCCCCACCTTCCACCAACTCAGCCCACCACCTCCTCCCCCCACCTTCCACCAACTCAGCCCACCACCTCCTCCCCCCACCTTCCACCAACTCTCCCACAAAATCACAATAATTTTTTTCTACATTTGTTGTTTTTTTCTTAACACTTTTTGGGGAGGATTGCATGACCCAGCTTTCTTGATTGTTGTCTAGGCAAAAATTAAGTTTCTCTTGGACACAGCTTCCTGGGATACCCACACAATGCATCCCAAGAGGTCACGGATTATTCCACTATGCATGCAATCTTCCCATTATCAAGGAGATCGGCTTTCTTGCCCTAGTATTTGCCATAGTATTTTCAGCTTTACCCCTTTATGACACACAGAAGATGTTGGACCAGGACCAAGGGGATCACTGGGAAAGTGAGTATGTTTTTTTGTGGAGTACATTGCAAAAAGAGGGGAATAGCGGTGAGAGGGGGGAGGTGAAGTTCCTCTTTTATGGAGGATGGGGCTGTCTCTAGGTGAGCCTACTCTCTGTTTGTGAATTGCTATACATTGTATGTCCCATAGCTGGAAAATCAGATAGTTTAGGGTTAGGGACCACATGAGGTCCTCAACATGGGGCCTTAATGTGGCAGTGTGGTTTCCATACGTATCTGCAAATTTATGCAACTAAAACTTCTGTTTTTATCCAAAGTAGTGTACAGGTTTGTTTTTTTCTTTCCTCCTTTCTTTGGCTAGCTTGAGAGCATGCCTCCCAACCAGGGGCGGACTGACAACTCATGGAGCTCCCGGGCAATAGGGAATCATGGTGCCCAAACTCAAAAAAGCCTATAAAAAAGGTACCAGGGGCATCTCATGGGGCCCCCTACTGACCCTGGGCCCTCGAGCAGTTCCCGAGTTTACAAATGGTCAGTCCGCCCCTGCTCCCAACCTTTAAACTTTGGAAAGAGGGACAGTTTTTAAAGGGGCATGATATGGTGCGTGTGGCGCAGCGCATCAAGACGTGGGTGTAACCATTGAAAAGAGGGCGTAGTCATATGGGTGTGGTTTACAGATATTCTAGCAGCAGGTTTAATAAAATGTATGTATTTGTATTTATTTAGCTAGCTACAGCTTGTAGTATAGTCTATTAGTAACCCAACAGCTCTTGCAGAGAATACTGTGATAAATACCAACATATGTACAACATGGTATCTATTGTGCAGGGGTCAGGAGTGCATAACATATAGAGTGCATGGGTCAGGAGTGCATAACATATAGAGTGCATGGGTCAGGAGTGCATAACATATAGAGTGCATGGGTCAGGAGTGCATAACATATAGAGTGCATGGGTCAGGAGTGCATAACATATAGAGTGCATGGGTCAGGAGTGCATAACATATAGAGTGCATGGGTCAGGCCAGTGTACAGAAAACAACCAAAAACAATTTCTTCTTCTCAGTACAACTCTCTCTCAAGCTCATATATCTCCCATTAGAGATTTATCCCTACAGTCCTAACCCCCCCCCCATAGCACATCCCCCCTCCCAGCCCCTTCTCAATACAGAGCCCCTTTCACAACACATACTTCCTCACACATTACAGACTCTGTCGTTCTACAGATTATCCCCCGCACTCCCTCCCTACCAATAAAGACTCCCTCCCTCCCAGTACAGACCCCCCTTACAGTACAAACCCCCTCCCACCCCACCAGTACAGAACCCTTCTCCAGTACAGACCCCTCTTAAAATACAGACCTCAATCCTCCCTTTGAATCCACAATGCCTCCCTCTTCACCAATGCAGACCTCCTCCCTCCCCACCAGCACAGACCGCCCTCCAGTACAGGCCCCTCTCCAGTACAGACCTCCTCCCTCCCCGCCAGTAAAGATTGCCAACCAATAAAGAGCCACCCCTCCCCCCTTATGTACAGTTCTCCACCCTCAAGTACAAACCTCCCCCCTCCAGTACAGACTCCCTAAATCCCCACCAGACAGACCTCCTCCCTCCACCGCCACACCAGTACAGAACACCTCCCTCCAGTACAGAACCCCTCCCTCCCCACCAGTATAAAATCCCCCTTCAGTACAGAGCCATCCCCCTTCACTCCAGTGGAAACCTACTGTGACTGTTAGTAAAATAATCCAATTGTTTTGATAAACTGATTATGTCTATAAAAAATTGATCTGCATTTGGGCATTGTATGACTTTCAAATGTTTTTAGGCCATAGCAAAGGCTTAACTTTAGACAGATATAAAACCAACACCAATGAATGCAGATATAAAAAAAAAGATGAGAAAAAAAAAAATATATAGATAGATAGATAGATAGATAGATAGATAGATAGATATGGAAAAAATGCAGAAGATCATAGGTTTGGGTCCATGGGCAGCTCTACTGTCTTACAGATACATCTAGAGTGATCCTTATATACTCATTCTGAAAACGTAAAGAATGAGAGCACCCATTCACTGTTTATCCAGAATAAATGTTATCCGTTAGCATATTCAAAAAAAACGGCCAACGCATTTTGGAAGCATCAGAGGCTAGAAGAAAGAAAGAAAGAAAGAAAGAAAGAAAGAAAGCAATAGAGAGTTAAATGAAAAGGGAGAGAGAGAAATGAAGATTAAGTCCAAGAGATGGAAATAGAAGGAAAAGGACACCAAGAAAAAGAGAGAAACAGGAAAACAAAGAAGAGTAAGTCTTTCTTTCTTTCTTTTTTTCTTTCTTTCTTTCTTTCTTTCTTCTTTCTTTTCTTTCTTTCTTCATTGTTTCCCTGTTTCTCTCTTTTTCTTGCTGTCCTTCTCCTTCTATTTCCATCAAGAAAGAAAGAAAGAAAGAAAGAAAGAAAGAAAGAAAAAGGACAAGTACAAGCGATGTAAATAGAAGGAAAAGGACACCAAGAAAAAGAGAGAAACAGTAAAACAAAGAAGAGTATGTTCTTCTTTCTTTCTTTCTTTCTTTCTTTCTTTCTTCATTGTTTCCCTGTTTCTCTCTTTTTCTTGCTGTCCTTCTCCTTCTATTTCCATCACTAAAGAAAGAAAGAAAGAAAGAAAGAAAGAAAGAAAGAAAGAAAGAAAAAGGACAAGTACAAGCGATGGAAATAGAAGGAAAAGGACAACAAGAAAAAGAGAGAAACAGGAAAAAATGAAGAGTAAGTTTCTTTCTTTCTTTTTTTCCTGTTTCTCTCTTTTTCTTGGTGTCCTTCTCCTTCTATTTCCATCACTTGTACTTAATCCTCATTTCTCTCTCTCGCTTTTCATTTAACTCTATTTCTAAGGAGGAAAAAAAGAAAGAAAGAAAGAGAGAGAGAGAGAAAGAAAGAAAGAACAAGAAAGAGAAAAAGAAAGAAAGAAAAGGCAAAATAGAAAGAGAGAAAGAAAAAGAAAGAAAGAAAAAGCAAAAAAGCAAGAAAGAAAGAAAGAAAGAAAGAAAGAAAGAAAGAAAGAACAAGAAAGAGAAATAAAAAAAGAAAAAGAAAGAAAGAAAAAGCAAAATAGAAAGAGAGAAAGAAAAAGAAAGAAAAAGCAAAAAAGAAAGAAAGAGAAAGAAAGAAAGAAAAAGCAAAATAGAAAGTGAGAAAGAAAAAGCAAGAAAGAAAGAAAGAAAGAAAGAAAGAAAGAAAGAAAGAAAGAAAGAAAGAAGCGACTAGAAAACTTCTGTGGACAGATGTTATTGGACAACTTTGTTACTATTAAAAGCAGCTTGATAATATACAATTAGGAAGAAAGCTCTTAGTGAAGACGTATGAATAAATAAGAGTACACAAGGAAAATAGCACAATTTGAAAACTTAATTTTTTCCTCTGAAAGGAATATTTTCTATTGTAGCAGCTGCCACAGGTTGAGGAGAGTGTATGATTTTTTTGTCTGTGGTGGAACAATGTGAGAAGGGGAAGTTTCATTTTACCTTCTTTGTGCTTCTGGAACAATCAGGTTTTTGAGGAGAAAAAAGCAGGGTAGGGATAAAGGTAGGGAGTGACGTAGAAAATGACAGTGCAGGCATACCAGAGGCAGAACAAAGGAATTAAATAGCATATTTCTCAGCCCTATTGAAGAGAATGGACAGGGAATGCTGGGATAAATTGGGACCGGGGCTGATTAAGGGTAACTTCATCGATGCGGAGGAACATTAGAATTCTCTGAAATCTGCCATCGCTGCTGTTTTCCTTGACGTGACAAAGATGGAGAACTTTGAAAAAAAAAAAAAAAAAGATTATAACAATGTGTCAAGAACTTACAACTCAAAAACAACTACAATTAGCCTGTCGCTGGGAATAATAACATCAACACACTGTACCGGGAATGAGTTCCTTTTTTAAAGACAAGCACAAGCTATAATATCACTGGACACAAAGGGAAATTTGGCCGAGGACAACAACCCAGAGGGCTGTCATTGTGCTCCGAAAATTGGGTGACCATTACAGTGAATTAAAAGTAGAATTAAAATGTGAAATCCATGCAGGGAACACAACAATTCTGTATATTATTCCTAAATATCTTAAAGTGATTTTTTTTTTATGTGTTTTTGTCCATTATTTTCAAGACCCCCCCGCACCCCTTCAAAAAAAATAATACAAAAATAATTTTACTATTGTAAATATGAAATACTAAATATGGATGTTTAAAGAGAACCTAAAATGGACCAGGGACTATTTTACTTAATTGTGGCCATGTTAGAGTGCTTTATATTTTAGGTGGCCATTATGTTCAAAACCGCAAAAAATAAAATGCAATAATAATTGTAATACTTTAAATACAAATTACTTTATATGGATGTTTAAAGAGAAATTGTAATGGCCTTGGGTCCAACATCCTGTCGGACTGAATTTTTAAAAATGTTTATTTGTCCATCATGTTCAAAACTTGCCCCCCCCCCAAAAAAAACCCCCAAAAATTGCAAAAATAATTTTTAATATTATCAAAATAAAATACTTGATATGTCTGCTTAAAGAAAAACTATAATGGCCTTGGGTTCGTTTTTTCTCATTGTGACCATGTTAGAGTGTGGTATATTTTTTTTGGTCATTATGTTTGTAGGACATGTGGGTGTTAGTCTCTCCATGTTCCCCTTATTCATTGGGTGCCAAGTGTGGGTCACATGGAAGGCCTACTCTAAGGTGGCTTCTTCTGGGCTACACTAGGCCCCGGTAACAGGATCTTTACTTCATATATGGGTTATCTTTACTCTGAGCCTTTTTGATCAATGCTCTGGGACAAGGCTGAGGCCACCATGGTAGAATCAACCTTAGGACAGGCCCCTACTCTTGGAGATCAGCGTACACCATAACTGCTCTCCAGTTAACTCTTTGGTCCCCATGTAAATGTACATCTTTCCACTGTAATTTGCAGTTATTATTATTATACAGGATTTATATAGCGCCAACAGTTTGCTCAGCGCTGTACATTATAATGGGAGACAGTACACAAGACAAGACAGTAACAGTACAATACAATACACGAGGGGTTCGAGGGCCTTGCTCCTTGGAGCTTACAATCTAGGAGGGAGGGGATAGTGGTACAGGAGGAGATAGCTGTGGGGGATGGAGTGGTAGGAAGAGTGGAGGAGTTCAGTAATTAGCTGAGGGCAGGGTAGGCTTCCCTGAAGAGATAGGTTTTCAGAGTGCGCCTAAAGGTGAGGAGAGTAGGTGATAGTCTGATGGATTGGGGTAGGGAGTTCCAGAGGATGGGGGAAGCCCTGGAGAAGTCCTGGAGACGGGCATGGGAGGAGGAGACCAGGGAACTAGAGAGTAGGAGGACTTGTGAGGAGCGGAGTGTACTTTTTGGGTGGTATTTGGATACCAGATCGGTGATGTAGATTGGGGCAGTATTATGAACAGCTTTATACGCCAATGTTAGCATTTTGAATTTTATCCGTTGGGCAATCGGAAGCCAGTGGAGCCAGTTGGGAGGGACATGCTGAGCCTTGTCCACAAGAACCTATCCAATGTTTTCCACTACCACTCCCAGTAGCAGAGTGGGCCACACTGTGCACCAAGCAAGGGCTCCATACATACACTTGGCTCTTGAGCTTCTGTACCTCTGTACAGAATGTGGACCTCTTCGGTGCAAGTCTACTCCCATTGGGAGACAGACCATGGACAGAAGAAGTGCAAACAACATCTCCCTCGCTACTAGAGGCCGTTCCACCTATAAAAGGTACACTCTACCGACGTTTTCCACTACCACTCCCAGTAGCAGAGTGGGCCACACTGTGCACCAAGCAAGGGCTCCATACGTACACTTGGCTCTTGAGCTTCTGTACCTCTGTACAGAATGTGGACCTCTTCGGTGCAAGTCTACTCCCATTGGGAGACAGACCATGGACAGAAGAAGTGCAAACAACATCTCCCTCGCTACTAGAGGCCGGTCCACCTATAAAAGGTACACTCTACCGACAGGTTGTATTACTTAACTGTAGATTACTCAAGGTAACCTATCACTGGACTGCACCAGGATGACTCTTAAGTGCTGTCTCTTTATACCCTAATATGCTAGTGACCCAACAGCTGTAGCAATGTGCTGGTTACTTGCATCGCATTCCTTTAAATGACTTCAGACCAGGCAGAAGGCAAGGGTTCAACCAGGGGCGGACTGACCATTTGGAAACTCAGGCACTGCCCCAGGTCCCGGGGTCAGTAGGAGGCCCCATGAGATGCCCCTGGTACCTTTTTCATGGGCTTTATTGAGTTTGGGCAAGGACACAGGGGCCCCATGATCCCCTATTGCCCGGGGGCCCCATGAGTTGTCAGTCCACCCCTGGGTTCAACACTTTAAGAAAGACACAGAGCATACAAAACCCACAATACAAGGGGTGTTCAAGTCAAAATGGGACTTTTAATTTTCCAGGTATAAAAGGGATTCTACTGTGGTGGTCCTACAAGCAGTAGTAAGTGGAAAGTGTGTCCTATTACTGATAGGAGGCGCACATGTTGCGGGCCAGTCCAGACCATTAATCAAGATGGCAGACAACAGTGTTAGTGTGTTCATGGAACAGACTGTGGTTTCTTGTGAACAAAGGCATAAAACTTGCAGATATCTACAGAAGATTTCAAGCACAGTACGGTGATGAGACGCTCAGCCGCAGTAAGAAAATTGAATGGTGTAAGCATTTTTAAAGATGGCCGCACATCCGTCAGTGACAATCCCGGCCGTGGTGGTTCCCAGCCCACAGCAGTCATTCCTGTGAACATTCAGTGCGTGGAACACCTGATCCTGATAATCGACACATAACCTGTCATGGAACTGCACAAGAAACAAATCTTTCTGTGGGAACCAGGGGGCGGACTGACAACTCATGGGGCCCCCAGGCAATAAGAGATCATGGGGCCCCTTTGTCCTCGCTCAAACTCAAACCACACCCAAAAAAGCCTATGAAAAGTACCAGGGGCATCTCATGGGGCCCCCTACTGACTCCGGGCCCTCGGGCAGTGCCCGAGTGCTCAAATGGTCAGTCCGCCCCTGGTGGGAACACTGAACACAATGATGATGAAGTGAAGCCGGCTGTCCTAGGATGGTTCAAGCATACTGACAAATCTTTCCATGCCGAAGCTTTTTATGCTGGTGACGTGTATAAGCGTATAAGTGTAGCAGGGGAGTATGTAGAAAAATAAATGCATTTTCCACGCCTTGAAATTTGTTCTTTTATTATATAAACTTAAAAGTCCTGGTCTGACGTGAAAACCCCTGGTATAATTAAACAGTTCTTGCCTTTACATCTTTAATCCCCCCTCGGGCCATGTGCTGCCCCTGGGGGGTATTTGTACTAGGAGGGAAAACATTTTTCGGAGTGGAAAGGATTTGTGCTAGGGTAGGAGACTGGGGGAGGGGAATGTGAGCTGGGTGGGGGGAAGGATCTGTGCTCGGAGGGGAAATTTGAGGAGCAGAGGATTTATGCTATGAGGGGGGATTTTATTTTTTTTGGGAGGGGGTTGTGATGGAAGCATATGGGGAGAAAGAGTATTTGAGCAGGGTAGGATGGGGGGGGGGGGGGGCGAAGGTTTGTGCTGGAAGGGGGGATCTCAGTAAGAGGGCGGATTTGTACTGGGAGGAGGGGGAATTTATTCTTAAGGGCAAGCATGCAGATTTCTTTTTGGAAGGAGGAGATCTGTGCTGATACATAATGCTCATACATCTTGGGGGAATTGGGGGACACACTTTGGCATGTTCACTCTGGGCTCTACATGACCCTATCCTGTCACTTTATATATTTTTTTTTAAATTAATATTAGTGCTTTTTTTTCTCGGACAATAGGTGCAGGAACTTCCCCCCTTTGTGTCACCATTTATCTCTGCCCCCTACTTACCTCCGAGCACCATCCCTTGGTTCCACCCCCTACCCACCTACACGTATGGCCCCTTTTAAGCAGTTTGTTTGCAATTTGTTAAGGATAACAAGAAAGGCAGTAAAATAGATCTCTTGCAGCCAGGGGCGGACTGACAACTCATGGGGCCCCCTGGGCAATAGGGGATCATGGGGCCCCTGTGTCCTTGCCCAAACTCAAAAAAGGCTATGAAAAAGGTACCAGGGGCATCTCATGGGGCCCCCTACTGACCCGAGTTTCCAAACGGTCAGTTTGCCCCCGCTTGCAGCCAGCAACAATAGACCCCCCAGCAACAACAAACCCTTCAGCAACAATGGATCCTCCCACAACAATAGACCCCCCCCAGCATCAATGGACCGCCCCCAACACAAAACCACCCCAGCCTAAATAGATCCACCCCAGCAAAAAATAGTTCCCCAGCAGCACAACAGATCTCCCAGCAGCTAGAATCATTAGACCCTCCAGTAGCCAGCATCAAAAGATCTCTACCTCAACAGTAGATCCTTCCTTGCAACAATTGACCCCCCAGCAACAATACTACTCCCCAGAAACAATAGACCCCACACGAAAATAGATTTCCCCTCCAGGAACAAAAGATCCCCCAGCATCAATAGACTCTCCAGGACACCCCAGCACCCCTTGGCATTACATACATTTAGTGCTGGAGGTGTCAGAACTGCGTTCCCCCACGTTCCGGCTGAAAAAAAGCCCTGATTATTATTATTATTATTATTATTATTACAGGCACTTTTACAGCTCCATCAATTTACACAGCACTTTACATATATATTGTACATTCACATCCGTCCCTAACCCTCAAGGGGCGTACAATCTAAGGTCCCTAACCCTCAAGGGGCGTACAATCTAAGGTCCCTAACCCTCAAGGGGTGTACAATCTAAGGTCCCTAACTCACATTCATACATACACATACTAGGGCCAATTTGACAGGAGCCAATTAACCTACCAGCATGTCTTTGGAGTGTGGGAGGAAACCGGAGTACCCAGAGGAAACCCACGCAGGCACAGGGAGAACAGGCAAACTCCATGAAGGTAGTACCGTGGTTGGGATTTTGGACAGAATGAAGATGGAATTGAACACCTGTTTTTAGGGAGATTCATCCTCTCTATTTGTCCTGTTTATTATTATCACTGAAGATAAAAGTGAAAATCCCAAATTTTGGTATGTAATCAGAACAGCAATAAAGGGGTAGAGGGAAATTCTTCCAAAGGGGACACAGTTCTAATGACACCCAGGGATTCCTTCACTTTGGGGGGATTTGCTCTCATTTCTTGTTTTGTCTACGGGACAGGAAATGAATGGAAATCTCCCCAACAGGATACAGATGACAAAAAAAAAGAAAGTGAAAGATATTATAACCCGCCCTTACTGTATCCAAAATTAAAACCTTCAGTTCCACTTTAAATACATGAAGTCGACTAACAGAGAATAATATATTCACCAAAGAAACACCATGTACACAGAACGTTTCTGAACGATGGAAACTGCTGGAAAACGTAGGTCAAAAAAAGTCTGTGTAGCCACGTTTGCATACCGCGTGTATGAGCGTTTGCATTTAGAAGCGTTTTTTAAAGATAAGCACAGGAGAACCCCCCAAATGCCCAGAATGCACTGAAAAGTGGTAAATTATTAACTATTTCAGACTGCTTCAGAGAAATACAGAGAGTAGAAGCAGAGACAGCAGTATGTGTTGAGATTGGCTTAGGTTTGAGTTGCTCATTAACATTTCTTTTGTTTCCAAGGGTGGTAAAGGTGTCTGGTGGAGGGAGTCATTAAGGTCACCTGGCAGGGGGTCTTCATGAGAAATTTGAGATGTGAATGATCATTAACATATCTTTTGTTTCCAAGGGTGGGAGAGGTCTAAGGTGTGAACTGGTCATTAAGATATCTTTTGTTTCCAAGGGTGGGAGAGGTCTGAGGTGTGAACTGGTCATTAACAAATCTTTTGTTTCCAAGGGTGGGAGAGGTCTGAGGTGTGAACTGGTCATTAACATATCTTTTGTTTCCAAGGGTGGGAGAGGTCTGAGGTGTGAACTGGTCATTAAAATATCTTTTGTTTCCAAGGGTGGGAGAGGTCTGAGGTGTGAATTGCCATTAACATATCTTTTGTTCCAAGGGTGGGAGAGGTCTGAGGTGTGAACTGGTCATTAAGATATCTTTTGTTTCCAAGGGTGGGAGAGGTCTGAGGTGTGAATTGGTCATAAAAATATCTTTTGTTTCCAAGGGAGGGAGAGGTCTGAGGTGTGAATTGGTTATTAACATATCTTTTGTTTCCAAGGGTGGGAGAGGTCTGAGGTGTGAATTGGTCATTAAGATATCTTTTGTTTCCAAGGGTGGGAGAGGTCTGAGGTGTGAATTGGTCATTAAGATATCTTTTGTTTCCAAGGGTGGGAGAGGTCTGAGGTGTGAATTGGTCATTAACATATCTTTTGTTTCCAAGGGTGGGAGAGGTCTGAGGTGTGAATTGGTCATTAACATATCTTTTAGTTCCAAGGGTGGGAGAGGTCTGAGGTGTGAATTGGTCATTACAATGTGTGACAAGCTTGGTAGGAACATCCTGTGTTCAGTGTTTTGTCCATCTGAGCACCTTGAAAACGCTTTGCATGCATTTTTCATGATGAAAAAAGGCTCTGGGCAGCATCAGGAAATGGAAGAGTTAAAAAAAAATTTCAAACGCAAATGCTTATATACGCGATTTGCCGCGTTTAGAAGCGTTTAGAAGCGTTTTGCGTTTGAAACGCTGATAAAATCGCCATCTGAACGCAAGTTTGTTGCGTTCAAAAAAACTACTGTAAACTCAACTGCCTGTAAATGACTGTAAACAACGATGTGTACATGGATACATAGGAGAACATTAGGGTGAGTTCAGGGGCTGCTGAAAAAAACGCTGAACAGCTCCTAAACGTTAGTTTAGCAGCTGTAGTGTACATGAGCCCTTAAAATACACTGGTCAATGGCTGCTTTCAATGGGTCATGTGACCTGTCATACACTGTCAGTTTATGAGTCACTGGTCATTGGATGAAACCTAAAAAGTGTCCTATGATCACTCATCATCCTCTACTGGGTTGGACAGATTGCAAATTAATTGCTACTTGGAATGGGCAACGTATTCCTTTCTATTTTCAAGCTCTTATCCTCTTCTATCTGGAAGAGATGGAAGACCTCTTCTATCATCTGCCACTTGACATGGGTCACGCGACCCCTTATTAACTGCCATTTAGTCAAGTTCAGGCTTTTCTCCGTGAAGTATTCCTCTAAACAATTTCCTCCATCCAAACAGCGACACCTGAGCTCTATTTTTCACCCAGATTATGAATACAGAAGGTCACTCGAGTTTTCTAAATTGCTGTGTTGTTCCTCTTGAAGAAAAGGAATTCAGTGGATCTCCTTCTCAGAAGAGAACGTATCAGACTTCACATACCGCAAGAATTCTTTGTTTCATCCAACTCGTACCTTTTAATTATGGTTTGATCACGCTCTTCTCTGTCCATTAGACTTTTTGTTTTTTTCTTTTGATTCTTTTTTTCACTTTGGAAAAATATTTTTCGTTCCCGCTTCGTGTCCAGCACAAGTGAGGATGAGGCTCTGGAGCCAGACAGGCTGAAGCAGCATATTTTTTTCTTGGACTAATATTTTTGTCCCGTGAAGATCATCAGATCATCGTAATCAGAGCCAAGTAACTGCCATGTCTGGGATGAAACAAGACAAACACGTTCGTAGGACACCTTATACATCAGGACATTTACTTTTTTATTTAACCAGTTAACTAACTCTTTAGGGACAACATGATATCAACATGTTTTATGAGTTTTTTGCCTAAAATTAAAAAATCACACACACTTAAAGTTAACCTACTCTTGGGTGTAGTAATACATGAGGTCCACCTGACCATCCCAGGTCCACGCTTCTCCCAGCTCATCAACAGTAAGAGGTGGTATCAAAGAGTTTCGAGACTAATTTTGTAATGCTAACAGATGGCAGCACAAGGCTGAACACACAGTCACAGGGAGCACCGACCTTCATAAGTCAATGTGCCAAAAGACATTGTCCTGTGTACATCGGGAGCTGTGCAACTGGTGCTATTCTGACCACGTGAATTACCATGTCTGCTATTTCATCATTGACTGCAAGTTAGAACAAAGAGCAAATGTGAAATTTTGTGTACACCCAAGTTTCGTCACCGGTAATGATCCTTGACTTGAAGAACCGGTCATCCACGGTACACTGACGGAGTTCTTGGCAGACTTCGATGCTCCTGGGTCAGCAGCCTGGGGACCAAATCACACATGAAGATTGCCTGGACTGTCCTGTATGACACCAACAATGGCAGCAATGCTGTGCCTTGTAACCAGCAGCACTGTTATTAGCAGGCCCAGACTGGGACATAAAAATTGGCCTGGGAATTTTAGACTGAGCAGTCCCAAGCCTTTCCTTAGAGCCCGGTGGTGGAACGCCAGGGCCCGGTTGCAAGAGTGACCTTTGAGACCCTGGTAGTTCCACCACTTGTGTCAATAGGTTTTAAGAAAGAAAGAGAGAGAGAAACAGAAAGGAAAGAAAGAAAGAAAAAAGGAAAGAAAGAAAGGAAAGAAAGAAAAGAAAGAAAAGAAAGGAAAGAAAGGAAAGAAAGGAAAGAAAGAAAGGAAAGAAAGGAAAAGAAAGGAAAGAAAGGAAAGGGAAAAAAAGAAAAGAAAAGAAAGGAAAGGAAAGGAAAGAAAGGAAAGAAAGGAAAGGAAAGGAAAGAAAAGAAAGAAAAGGAAAGGAAAGGAAAGAAAGGAAAGAAAGGAAAGGAAAGGAAAGAAAGGAAAGGAAAGAAAAGAAAGAAAAGAAAGGAAAGGAAAGGAAAGAACAGAAAAGAGAGGAAAGAAAGAAAGAAAGAGGAAGGGAGAGAGAGAGAGAGAGAGAAAGAAAGAAAGAAAGAGAGAAAGAAAGAAAAAGAAAGAAAGAAAGAAAGAAAGAAAGAAAGAAAGAAAGAAAGAAAGAAAGAAAGAAAGAAAGAAAGAGAAAGAAAGGGAGAGAAAACACAAGACTGCTGGGGAGTGTGGGCAGGGCAGACACAGGAGAAGAGGGCAGACACAGGAGGAGAGGGCGGGAGGAGGAGGGGTAGAACCAGATTTCTTCCTACTCTCCCATCTGTGGTAGTGGTGGGGTGGGGGGGACTGTCAGCACTGGCTCTGGGCTGTGGGAGAGATACTCTCTCAGCTCAGAGCCTCAGGGGACAGTCTATCCTGACAGATCCCCTGCAGCAGCCACAGGGAGGGCCGCCGGGGGGGGGTATACAAGAACCCAGGGCAGCAGGGGATGGATAGGAGGAGCATAGAGGAACCAGTCTGTGCATTTCTCTCCTGCTTCCGGTGAATGCCTGCAGAAGGGAGAGCAGGAGAAGCAGGCATTCAGTGGTGGCAGGAGAGAAATACACGAATCGGCTCCTCTACATGCCACCCGGCCACCCCTCCTATCCAGAGGGCTCTGACCCACCAGGCAGATGCCTGGCGTGCCCTTTGGCCAGTCCTGGCCTGGTTATCAGCCATGACCATGCATGCTTCTTCAGTTGGCTGTTGGATTACCTATCAAGTCTTCACGTCTCCTGCATTTTTGGGGTTTATACACTTTAAATTCTGCCGTAATTCCATCATTGTGTATGTTAGCAATGGCAGGGTCCTTGGCCGGTAAAGGCTATGGGTAACCAGTTGGCCGGTTGTCACTTTGGGGCAGCCCTGTCCCTGAACCGTTTTCTTTCGTGTGGTTTTTGAAGGCTAGCTTGCTGAGGCAGAATGAAGCCCCGGGTC
The DNA here is from genome assembly GCF_062004578.1 of Staurois parvus. Taxonomy (NCBI): domain Eukaryota; kingdom Metazoa; phylum Chordata; class Amphibia; order Anura; family Ranidae; genus Staurois; species Staurois parvus. The sequence goes on along the minus strand of NW_028318720.1, from coordinate 253,568 downwards.
CTTTTCCACCCCCTGCTTCACATATGTTACGCTTATTGCTGAGCACATGTATTTATTTAATTTGAAGTAAACCTTTATAATTCCGCCGTATCCTGCAATACATCATCTTGCATAATTGTTTACATTACTTTCTGGCTTCTTCCTTTGCAAGCTTTGCATACGGTAGCCAGGTTCAAGCCCTCATTGTTTCAAGGCCCACGTTTAACATTCCAAACTCATAAAACCCAAACAGTCTAATTAAGGCTACTTATTGACCTATCAAGTTGACAATGGCTTGGAAATGAAGACTTATGGCCCTCGATCAGCAGTTCTCGCACTGGCTGCTTTTATCAATAAATCACCTTTGCCACTGTGATTTCATAGGATGTCTCATTAGCAACATGTAAAAATCAATGGATTCTCTCGGAAATAAAATTTTACTATGTGTGTTTTTAGTATTTTTGTTTTTTTAATGGCCAGAAAGAAACACATAGGCTAGCTTTGAAACTGATCTGATAATAACCAAAATTCAATATAGAAGAACGATGGTAAGGGTAGATTTGCTTTCATTTAACCACCTGTTGACCGTGCTATAGCTGAATGACGGCTACAGCACGGCTGTCCAGTTCTGGTTCGTAGGACGTCCTCCATTCAGCGGCGTGCACCCGGCGCTCTCTTTTATCTCTGAGTCCTTTGGACACAGCTGATTGCATAACATGGTAAAGGGCCAATCACAGCAGTCTTTTACCAGATGATCAGCTGTGTCCAATCACCCTGTAAACACACTTGACGATTATCAGCAGTACTTTACTCACACTGTCACAGCCAGGGGCGGACTGACCATTTGGAAACTCGGGCACTGCCCAAGAGCCCGGGGTCAGTAGGGGGCCCCATGAGATGCCCCTGGTACCTTTTTCATAGGCTTTTTTGAGTTTGGGCAAGGACACAGGGGCCCCATGATCCCCTATTTCCCGGGGGCCCCATGAGTTGTCAGTCCGCCCCTGGTCACAGCTAATAACCAGCCAATAACTGGCAAGTGTGAAAGGAGACATCTACACTGATAATCAGAGCACTGACCTGGCAGTTCTTAAATATCTAAGGGGCGGGGCCACCAGGTGATGTCAACTGGATGACCCCACCCCCTTGTGACATCATCGTGTACTGTGATTGGCCAAAGTAAAGCTTTGGCCAATCACAATGCACTGTCAGAGCGCAGTGCATTGTGGGACGCGGCTGGCGTAAAGCCCACCAAACCCCCTTACCATTGGTGTGTTAGCTGAACTTACTAGTCTTTAGGTTTGGGGCCTTGGACTCTTTAGTATTAGCCATTACTGCTACTGCTAGAAAGGCATTTCACTGTTCACTGTCTACTGCTGAGCATTTTGGAGTACGCCATGCCCCAATCTCTATCCTGTTTCAAGATTCCCCAACAATAAATCACAAAAAAGGACACCCCTAGATTTTTTTTATTGGAGTCAGAGTGAATGGACTGTTCCTTGAGTGGCTGGTAACCTCTGTACTGTTTGGGGGAGAACTGGTAAAAATTAGTGGCTCCTCTGGGAATAGCGCTGTATCTAGATGATAACAGTTGTCATTCAGCTATGGGTACCATCAAGATTGGTCGTGTGTGCCGGGTCATCTGTTTTGTTTTGGGGATTTTCTGAAGAGTTGGCAGGTATCATGGTTGACTATGGATTTACAATGAGGAACTTACATTTTTTAATAAAGGACTTTTGTGAAAAAGTTGAATGAACCCTTTAATGACAAAGGTTTTAGTGTATTTTGGAACTGCCATGCCTGGCTATGGACTATGAAATATTGGCAAAATAATAATGCCAACCACCCAGGAGCCACTGGCTCCTGCTGCTGTCAATCACAACCTGTGAGAAGGGAGTGGAAGGGGGGGGGCAAGCCTTGCTATCTGGGTCTATAGACACAGGCAGTACAGCTCAGGATTGGGAAAGTGGCTTCCTATGGTAAATTACAAAAAAGGTCACCCCTACAATTTTTTATTGGAGTCAGAGTGAGTGGAATGTTCCTTGGGTGGCTGGTAGCCTTTGTACTATTTGGGGGAGAACTAGTAAAAATTAGCAGCTCCTCTGGGGGTAGTACTGTATCTAGATGATACCAGCTGTCATTTAGCCTTGAGTACCATCAGGATTGATTGTGTGCGCCAGGTCACCTGTTATTTATTTATTGGCATATTGGTAGGCATCATGGTTGACAATGGATTTACAACGAGGGAACTTTTGGGGGGATTTACATTTACATTTTTTTAATAAAGGACTTTTGTGAAAGAATTGAATAAACCCTTTAATGTGGAAGGGGGGCAAGCCTTGCTATCTGTGTCTATAGACACAGGCAGTACAGCTCAGGATTGGGAAAGTGGCTTCCTATGGTAAATTACAAAAAAAGCCACCCCTAGACTTTTTTATTGGAGTCAGAGTGAATGGACTGTTCCTTGAGTGGCTGGTAACCTCTGTACGGTTTGGGGAAGAACCTGTAAAAATCAGCAGCTCCTCTGGGGGTAGCACTGTATCTAGAGACAACAGCTGTCATTCAGCTATGAGTACCGTTGAGATTGGTTGTATGTGCCGGGTCATCTGTTTTGTTTTGGGGATTTTTTGAAGAGTTGGCAGGTATCATGGTTGACCATGGATTTACAATGAGGAACTTACATTTTTTAATAAAGGACTTTTGTGAAAAAGTTGAATAAACCCTTTAATGATGAAGGTTTTAGTGTATTTTGGAACTGCCATGCCTGGCTATGGACTATGAAATATTGGCAAAATAATAATGGCAACTACCCAGGAGCCATTGGCTCCTGCTGCTGTCAATCACAACCTGTGAGAAGGGAGTGGAAGGGGGGGGGGCAAACCCTGCTATCTGGGTCTATAGACACAGGCAATGCAGTTTAGGATTGGGAAAGTGGCTTCCTATGGTAAATTACAAAAATGGCCACCCCTAGAATTTGTTTTTGGAGTCAGAGTAAGTGGAATGTTCCCTGGGTGTCTGGTAACCTCTAATGTTTGAGGGAAAACCGGTAAAAATTAGCGGCTCCTCTGGGGGTAGCGCTATATCTAGATGATAACAGCTGTCATTCAACTATGAGTACCGTCAGGACTGGTCATGTGCGGCGGGTCATGTTTTGTTTTTTGTTTTTTTTAGGATTGGCAGGCATCCTGGTTGATAATGGATATACAATGAGGAACTTTTTGGGGGATTTACATTTTTTTTAATAGAGGACTTTTGGGAAAAAATTGAATAAATCCTTTAATGATGAAGGTTTTAGAGCATGTTGGAACTGTCATGCCTGGCTATGGACTAGGAAATATTTTGGCAAAATAATAATGGCAACTACCCTGGTTGCTTTATACCTAGCATAAGTAACGTGCACATGGGTGGAGTAGTTCACAGAACAATACCATACAAAAAAAGAACCCAGGGGCACTTACCTGCTGCTAGTCAGCAAAAAAAAAAAAGTCTAAATTCCTTTATTCATTTAACCCCTTGCCCTCCAGTGGATTTACCCCCCTTCCTGACCAGGCCACGTTTCGCAATACGGCGCTGCGTTACTTTAACTGACAATTGCACGGTCATGCAACACTGCACCCAAATGAAATATATGTCCTTTTTTGCGCTATAAAAAAAACCTATATTTTTAACTTTTTGCTACTAAACATATCCAGTAAAAAAAATTAAAAAATCTAATTTGGTCATAAATTTAGACCAAAATGTATTATGCGACATGTCTTTGCTAAAAAAAATCCCAATATGTGTAAATTAATTGGTTTACGTGAACGTTATAGCGTTTACAAATGGGGGGTATATATACTGGAATTTTTTTTTTATACTAGTAATGGCGACGATTGCAGGACTGCGGGACTTTGATGGGCATTCTGACACGGGGGGGGGGGGGGGACTAACTGTCACAGACATTCCCAGTGACACCAATACAGTGATCAGTGTTAATAAAAAGCACTGACACTGTATTAATGGCAGGAAGGGGTTAGCATCTGGGGCGATCAAAGGGTTAACTGTGTGCTGTTTTACTGTGTGCTATGCAGAGCCATACAAAGCAGTGTGCAGGAGCTGACAGGGGAGAGATCTGTATTATTTACATACAGGTATCTTCCCCATCAGTGGTACTCGGCGATCGCCAGGTGCCAGCGGAGAATCACTAGCCGACAGCTGACTAAAGACAGCACCCAGCGGAGCGGGGTGCTGTCTTTTTCTTTAGTCACTGTCTAAGAGACATGAGCTGGAGCCATTGGCTCCTCCTGCTGTCAATCACAACCTGTGAGGAGGGAGCGGGGGAGGGGAGGGAGCACAAGCCTTGCTATATGTGTCCATAGACACAGGCAGTGCAGCTCTGGATCAGGAAAGTGGCTTCCTATGGTGGCACACCGAGAAGAGGAGGAGCCCGGAGTACCAGCAGGGGACCTGAGAAGAGGAGGATCGGGGCTTCTGTGTGCAAAATGATCCTTTACAATCAATTTAAGGTTTGTTTTTTTATGCCATACATTTGCAAATATATGTAAAGCCACACTGATGTTCCAAGGCACAGTGTGGTCTCTGACTCTGATCTACCAAACCTCCTATGTTGGGCACTTATAACAATTAATAAATTAAAGTGTGTCTAAACCAAAAGCAAAAATGACATATACTGCAGCAGGGGCGGACTGACCATTTAGAAACTCCGGCACTGCCCCAGGGCCCGGGGTCAGTAGGGGGCCCCATGAGATGCTCCTGGTACCTTTTTCATAGGCTTTTTTGAGTTTGGACAAGGACACAGGAGCCCCATGCTCCCCTATTGCCCGGGGGCCCCATGAGTTGTCAGTCCGCCCCTGCTGCTGACCACTCCTGAAACTCCACTTGCTCCAAGTCCTTGCCACAATTATTTTCTTTCAATCTCCTAAAAAAAACCCATGCTAGACCCAAACCTCTTTAATCCCTTGGACAAGGACACAGAGGCCCCATGATCCCCTATTGCCCGGGGGTCCCATGAGTTGTCAGTCCGCCTCTGTAATGCAGCTTACTAGACCTTGGTGTGGTGGCTGCATTTGCTTTCTTTTCTTTGAATTATCTTCACCTGGTAATGCTTCAAATAACGCACTTCCTGTCCCTCGATGGTCAGGTCACTCCTCTACTGGAGGGAGCCATGGTTGTCACCCTAGGATGTTCTCCTGATATGGACTACAAACATGTCCAAATCTCTTCAACTCCATTACATGGGGGAAGGGCAATTGGTAGATTACAGCAGATAGCAAGAATGGAAGATATTCTTCTCTGCATCTCACTGGAAGTGACAAGGACACTGCATTTCTGGCAGGATCAGCAGGTATTTCCTGTATTTGCTGAAAATGTTCTTAACCTGAAAAAAAAGAAACCAAGGCAGCTTTCACATCTAAGGGCTTTAAGGCTTCATTATATTGATGTTTTTGGGTTTAGTTATCCTTTAAGGCCAGGTAGCCCATTCCTCCTTAGAGATACAGAAACCCAACAAAGCTCCAATGGCAGCTAAAGACCTTTAACCACTTGAGCTCCAGAGGATTTACCCCCCTTAATGACCACGCCTCTTTTTGCTACTCGGTGCTGCACTAATTCAACTAATAATTGCGCGGTCATGCAATGCTGCACCCAAACAAAATTTACGTCCTTTTTTTCACACAAATAGAGCTTTCTTTCGGTGTAATTTGATCACCTGTGCGCTTTTTATTTTTCACGCTATAAACAAAAAAAGAAAAACAATATTTTTTATTTTCAGCTATAAAAAATATATAGTAAACTCAAAGTTGGTTATAAATTTAGGCCAAAATGTATTCTGTTACATTTTTGGTAAAAAAAATCCCAATAAGTGTATATTGATTGCTTTGTGTGAAGTTATAGCGTCTACAAACTGTGGTATAGATACTGCAATTTATGCCATTTTTCTGCTATACAGCGCTGCGCTAGTTTATTGGACAATTGCGCGGTCATGCAATACGGTACATAAATGAAATTTACATCCTTCTTTTCCCACAAATTGAGCTTTCTTTCGGTGGTATTTGATCGCCTGTGCGGTTTTTATTTTTTGCGCTATGAAAAAAAGGCTGTCAATTTTGAGGAAAAAAAAAACAATATTTTGGACTTTTTGCTATAAAACATGTCCAGTAAAAAAATGCAAAAATCAAATTTAGTCATAAATTTCTGCCAAAATGCATTCTGCGACATGTCTTTGCTAAAAAAAAAACCCAATACGTGTAAATTAACTGGTTTACGTGAAAGTTATAGCGTTTACAAATGGCGGGAAAGATACTGGGATTTTTAGGGGTTTTTTATACTAATAATGGCGGCGATCAGTGACTTATGGCAGCGACCAGCGACTTATGGCGGGACTGCGGGACTGCGGTGGACATTTTGACATTGGGGGGTACAGACTTGGGGTCACTGACATCCCCAAAAACACTAATACAGTGATTAGTGCAACAAAAAAAAAACTGACACTGTACTAATGGCACTGGGGAGGAAGGGGTTAACTTTATTTTGCAGGGAAGGGTTATAGGAGTGAGGGGAGTGTTTTACTAGGGGGCGGGGGTGTGTACAGGGCGGGACAAGGCTGATCGAGAAAGAGAAACTGTTCTTTCTCGATCAGCTCATCCTCGAGCTGACAGGGAAGTGACAGACAGCACAGCTACTGCAGCTGTGCTCTCTGTCACTGTTTGCCGCCGATCGCCGGGACATAGCCGCTAATGAGCGGCTGTGACCCGGCGACTGACATCTGCGGCGGTGATCCGCAGGACAAATAGGGCGGCGACGCGCCTCGCGCGCGCCCCTATTTGTTTACAAAACACACATCTTAAAACGTGGTTTTGCCTCTGAGTGCCGCCCTGCCGCCGTATATGTACAGTGGCTGGGCGGCATGCGGTTAAAGCCAATCAGTAGGAGCAGCTTTATGTTCTAGAAAAGAAAGACTGTGTATATATGTATCTGGTTCACTGAATGTACCAGATGAATAAAATGATAGAAAGTACAAAATATGCAGTCAGTAAGTGATTGCAGGCAACCAGAACAAATGCAAAATGTTCTCTGAATGGTCGGAGCTGGTCCCAGCTAGAACAATGTAACCATGAAAAATAGTCCATGCCTAAACCTCAGCCTCAAAAACTTGCCATTTAGACTATCTGATAGATCTGATGATGCAAAATCTGATTGCATATGCCCAGCTTGAAAAATTCTTTATTCCCCAGCAAACACAAATAAAAACAGGGAAAAAAAGATAGACTTATGAGTGGTCGCTGAGGTCTGAACCAGAAAAGAAAAAAGTCTTTCATAATTCAGTTGGAGCATTCCCTACTGTGATTGTAGCATCTCTATTATGTAGAGCAGGGGATGGGCACTAGGGGTGACCTAATGGTTTGGTCCACACCTAGTTTCAGACTGAACGTTAGCTGCGCGTTCAAACGAAAGCCCAAAAATTTGCCCGTTCAGCTCTCTATTTGGTGGGAGCCGAAAATCATATATAGAATTGGTAATTCTTCCACCTCTATATATGATAGCTCCCCACTGTCCTTGGATCCTAAGAAAGCAGCGAGTGTTTGCACCCATCACGTCCCCAGGAACCACTGACGTCCCGGGACTCACTGACTATACTTGGGTGACCAGATGCGGCCGTGGCCTCATATGACCAGATACGGCCATGGCCTCATTTGGTCAATGATTTTATGCGCCATCCCTGCCCATTCTTATTCGGCTATGAGTACCGTTGGGATCGGTCATGTGTGCTGGGTTGTTGGGTTTCTTCTCTCTTTGGCTAGCCGGCAGGCATCATAGTTAATTACGGATTCACAACAAGGGAATTATTGGGGGGATTTGATTTTTTTTAATAAAGGATTGTCAAACTTTTTGGGGGCCTTTATTTCTAGGTAACAATTTTTGAATAAATAGGGGTTATTTATCCTATACTCATTCAAGTGGGGATGGGAGGGGCGGGATCAGGTGCCTTATTATTATTAGGTGACATTTACAACAAACCACAGATACAACCATACCAAATACTGGGAGATGGGTTCCTATAATGTACATTTGTGCCCCATAATAACCTACCAGGACTTTGTACCCCACCAGCTGCCATGACACAACCACCAATAACGGAAAAACAGCCTATCATCGAGCCAACAAACAAAAGTAACAAATAAGAGGCAGGAGGGTGGGAAGTTTTTCCCAACACAGCTCCCTTCCGACCTCCTGAGACCTACCTAAATGGTGGGCAAGCATGAAAGGGATTAAAGAGGTTTGGGTCTTAAATTGAGCTGCCGAATGTGCTATTTTTAGCCAATTAACACTTCCTTTCCTTGTTGGGAGGAAAGCGCATATGTAGATCAGTGTGTGGCTCTTTGAAAAGTTAGGCCCAGAGTAGAAGAGAGGAAAAGCATAAATGGCGGGCGAGCATGAAAGGGATTAAAGAGGTTTGGGTCCAGCATGGGTTTTTTTTTTGAGATTGAAAGAAAATAATTGTGGCAAGGACTTACCAGATTGGTGGTCAGGTTGGAGCAAGTGGAGTTTCAGGGGTGGACAGCAGCAGGGGTGGACTGACAACTCATGGGGATAATAGGGGATCATGGGGCCCCAGGGGCGGACTGACCATTTGGAAACTTGGGCACTGCCGAGGGCCCGGGGTCAATAGGAGGTCCCATGAGATGCCCCTGGTACCTTTTTCATAGGCTTTTTTGAGTTTGGGCAAGGACACAGGAGCCCCATGATCCCCTATTGCCCGGGGGCCCCATGAGTTGTTAGTCCGCCCCTGCTGCTGACCACCCCTGAAACTCCACTTGCTCTAACCTGACCACCAATCTGGTAAGTCCTTGCCACAATTATTTTCTTTCAATCTCCAAAAAATAAACATATGTGCTGAGAACACACCTTGGCTCTGAGGAAGAGGTTGTGTCCTCGAAACGCGTTAGCCAGTTGGTCATCCAGGGTTCCATCGTATGGACTCAGATGATGTTTGGATCATACATCTTGTTCAGTTTGACATGCCTGTGTTATTATGTCCATTGTGAGTATGATACCTATTTTTGTTTCTTTATTAATTATTTTAAACGATAATGCACTAGGTCGGTGCGCCCTTTTTCTGTTTTTCCATTTGTGCTCCCAGCACACGTCTGGTACTCATGGAAAGGTCATGATCTCTTCTTTCGATTGGGACCTTTCCCGATCATGTGACTGTCAGGGATCCCGGCCGCTCAGCAGTGCGCGCATGCGCAGATCGCCGATTCTTCCAAGCCGGCGAGCACGGAGTTCTCGGCGGTCGCGGCAGCGGCCGCACATGCGCACTAGCGATCGCGGCTGCACCAATGAGAGCACAGGGCGTCCTATTTAAACCTGCCCTGTGCATCTCCAAGGATTTACCAGATTGGTGGTCAGGTTAGAGCAAGTGGAGTTTCAGGGGTGGTCAGCAGCAGGGGCGGACTGACAACTCATGGGGCCCCCGGGCAATGGGGGTTCATGGGGCCCCTGTGTCCTTGCCCATGCTCAAAACACACCCAATTTATAACAATTAATAAATTAAAGCGTGTCTAAACCAAAAGCAAAAACGACATAGACTGCAGCAGGTGTGGACTGACCATTTGGAAACTCGGGCACTGCCCGAGGGCCCAGGGTCAATAGGAGGCCCCATGAGATGCCCCTGTTACCTTTTTCATAGGCTTTTTTGAGTTTGGGCAAGGACACAGGAGCGCCATGATCCCCTATTGCCCGGGGGCCCCATGAGTTGTCAGTCCGCCCCTGCTGCTGAGCACCCCTGAAACTCCACTTGCTCCAACCTGGCCACCAATCTGGTAAGTCCTTGCCACAATTATTTTCTTTCAATCTCCAAAAAAAAAACCCATGCTAGACCCAAACCTCTTCAATCCCTTTCATGCTCGCCCGTCATTTATGCTTTTCCTCTCTTCTACTCTGGGCCTAACTTTTCAAAGAGCCACACACTGATCTACATATGCGCTTTCCTCCCAACGCAAGGAAAGGACGTGGCAGTGTTAATTGGCTAAAAATAGCACATTCGGCAGCTCAATTTAAGACAACGTCCTGTGTATCCATTAGACCAGAATAATTCTTTAAATCTCCCCTATACCTCAATAGGTAATCTTTATTTCATCATATAGCGCTGAGCTGCTACGTGTCAACAATACAAAGTGCCCATTCTTCCTCGCTTATTATTTCTACCACCACTTAGTTCCCCACGAGCAGTTCCGAGGGTGAGCAATGTCTGTCCACATGTCGTGATTGATTTAATGGGGCTTTCACAAGATAGGCCTGCTTCCAGGCCCTCTGACTGTTGTATTATCTCCGCTAAACATTACAAAACAATGTAACGGTGGGCACTGATGGAAGCCATCTGTTATTCGAAAATTGAACTGTCAACCTGGGTGTCATGATTATTATAGCTTATTAAAGAGATATTAATCTGCTGTCACCTTCCGCGGTATCTGTCATCGACAATCACTAGATTATTCCGATGCTCTGTAGCCGAGGAAGACAAAAAAAAAAAAATAGAAAAGAAGAATGGTAATGGGTATTAACGGCAGCCCAATATTTTATAGTGGCGGGATATAAATATTGAACCCCTTAGAACGCATTGCCTGTTTTTCTTTTCCCTTCTCTCCTCGAAGATGACGATTGCCGTAGAGTTAATAAAGAGAGCAGAGAAGTATTGACTGAAACTGCGGAAGGAGGGAGATCATTTCGACAAAAATGCTTCTGCCCTTTAATGCTATAACATTGGAAAATAATTCAGCTGGGGAATGATAGCCATTTGCCGTGCCGAAAGCTGTTCTGCAGGAAACGATATAACAGTATTTTATTTGGTTATGAACCATAAACGGGGTGACAGCAAAGCTGGGTTTAGCAGTCTATGATGTGTCTATTCATTTGTGACTACCAAACATTTCAAAAATACAGGAAAAAATATAATATAATGGTGGCCAGGGAAATATGTAAGGATTATATATGGCATTTTTAGAATATTTATTTTAACTTATTTGAGCCTCAAAGTGAGCCTGACAAGGTATATTCTCTTTTAACCCCTTGGCACCGGACGACCTCAAATGTGTGGCCTCCCGACGTCTGGGCCTAGATGCCGAGCGGCCACACATTTGCATTCTATTAAAAAAATCATATGTGCTGAGAACACACCTTGGCTCTGAGGAAGAGGTTGTGTCCTCGAAACGCGTTAGCCAGTTGGTCATCCAGGGTTCCATCGTATGGACTCAGATGTTGTTTGGATCATACATCTTGTTCAGTTTGACATGCCTGTGTTATTATGTCCATTGTGAGTATGATACCTATTTTTGTTTCTTTAATAAATTATTTTAAATGATAATGCACTAGGTTGGTGCGCCCTTTTTCTGTTTTTCCATTTAGGCTCCCAGCACACGTCTGGTACTCATGGAAAGGTCATGATCTCCTCTTTCGATCGGGACCTTTCCCGATCATGTGACTGTCAGGGATCCCGGCGCGCATGCGCAGATCGCCGATTCTTCCAAGCCGGCGAGCACGGAGTTCTCGGCGATGGCGGCGGCACCAATAAGAGCACAGGGCACCCTATTTAAACCTGCCCTGTTCATCTCCAAATTGCCGCAAGGTCTTGTTCCTGTTCCTGTGTTCCTGTTAGTACGTTTCATTGTTGCCAAACTCTGCCTGTTCTGATTTATGCTGACCCTCTCCTGCTCTGACCCCGGCTCGTCCCTGACCATTCCTCTGCCTGTAGTTACTGTTATTTTGGACCCTCTGTTACTGAACCCGGCGTGTGACCTGACTACTCTTTGCCTGCTGCTTGGTACCGCACCTGTCCCCACTGTTACCGACCCGGCTAGTCTGACCTCGCTCACTCCTAGCAGTCATCCATCCATCCCGCTCGGATCGGGACCTGTCAGCCCCTTCACAGCAGGCTCATCCCAGGCGCATACCCTCAGCGGGACCCCTCTACCATCGCCGGGGGTGACCTGGTTCCAGTCTTGCACCAAGTCCATCCCCACCATCAGGGGCTCTGGTGAAAAGGCAGACTGGGACTTAGACTCCGCGTCCTGGGAAATCCCGTGCTGTGGACCACTAGAGATCCCGTTGGGCGGAGCCTGACAGTGACCGTCGTGACGGAGTGTCACGGCTGTCAAATGACCCTAAACCCCAACCCGCCTCCCAGCTTCTGAAACCCTTAAAGGCGCCAAGGGGTTAAACAAATACTGGAGCTTGAAAGTGAACACTACAAACCACCTGCATGTACCTTCACATCTTCAGCTACACCACCTTGGATCCACCAAAGAAGACCTCCAAATCAGCAAAATGTAAGCTGGCCTTACACCTGTAGAATGTTGTTCGGATGAGAAAGTGTCAGGTTTCTGTGATAGTGAATAGAGAAAAACAAACAGAGGGCGCACCGGCCTAGTGCATTACCTTAAAAATGTTTAATGAATGTAAAAAATAAGTATTATACTCACAAATGATCAAAAACTAAAAGGCAAATCATAAAGGAACAGCTCTGTCCAATTCACACTGCGTGTCTATCTGTAGTGAGAACTCTGGACAACCAAAAGACTGACGCGTTTCGAGGACTTGCCTCTTCCTCAGAGCCTTGTTTTTCTCTATTTAGTACTTGGATTCCCCGGTCCTTTGAGGGCAGCAAGGTGTGCATATCCCACGAATTTCCATTTGTGGTCTTAGTGACACTGAGTCCATCCCCAAGTGCAGGAATAACTGGGTTTTACACTTCTACACTTCTGTGATAGTGAGCCCATGTACAATGCCAACCCAGGGTTCCCCAGGGTGCTGAGTCTAAGCCGCAGCCTGCTTCTTCACCAGGGCCCCTGGTGGTGGGGATGGTAGGAATGGACTTCCAACTAAGTGGAATCAGGTCACGGCCCCCAAGTATGCCCAGCTGATGACATGGAGACCAGAAGAGGAAACAAGCCAAGGTCATGGGAGGTGGTAGACAAGCACAAATGGAAGACAAATCCGGAGTCAGTACATGGGAAGTCAGACACTGAATATATAAAACACTCAGCTCAGAGAACTAGGAAGCTGCTCAGGCAATGCTGGCTACACTGAGCATGCCTTATATAGGAAAGCAAACTAGGAGGCAGCCAGGAATTGAAGAAGGGAAGTAAAGAAAAACACTATATAGCAGGTGATGCCCATTGGTGAGCACAGAAGCCAAACAACCAGGGCCGGAACAAGGGGTGGGCAAGAGGGGTGGCTGCCCGAGGCTCAATAATTTATTGTATATATAGGGGTGCCTTCCTTCTATTTCAAGGCTGACAGGATTAGTGGCAGAGACATCACTACTCCTGTCAGCCCAGCGCTGGGAGCGGCGAGGAAAGGAGGAGAGAGCTGGGAGGGGATGCAGGCTGTATTCTCCTTCCCCCATCTCCTTAATGCAAGTGCAGCACTCCTGTATTCAGAATCCCTTTTGTCAGTTTAGCATCTTTGCCCTGGGCGCTAGATGGCCTAGCCCCAGCACTGCAAACAACACTCGTGAAAAGAATCAGAGGACTAGAAGAACAACTGCAGCAAAGAGTTAATAATACATTTTCCATTCAAGTACCATGTCAATGTCTTGATTATCATGGAATGAACGTTCTACTTCTGGATTAACCGTGAAAAGTGCATGCGTATAGGACTAGTTTCAAATTCAATTATTCTTGACCAAGAGTTAATTCTGCGATAAAAAGTAAAAAAAAACACTTTATAGCAGGTGATGCCCATGGGTGAGCACAGAAGCTAAACAACCAGGGCCGGAACAAGGGGTGGGCAAGAGGTGTGACTGCCCGAGGCTCAATCATTTATTGTATATATAGGGGTGCCTTCCTTCTATTTCAAGGCTGACAGGAGTAGTGGCAGAGACATCACTACTCCTGTCAGCCCAGCGCTGGGAGCGGCGAGGAAAGGAGGAGAGAGCTGGGAGGGGATGCAGGCTGTATTCTCCTTCCCCCACCTCCTTAATGCAAGTGCAGCACTCCAGTATTCAGAAGCCCTTTTGTCAGTTTAGCATCTTTGCCCTGGGCACTAGATGGCCTTGCCCCAGCACTGCAAACAACACACGTGAAAAGAATCAGAGTTCTAGAAGAACAACTGCAGCAAAGAGTTAATAATACACTTTCCATTCGAGTACCATGTCAATGTCTTGATTTTCATGGAATGAATGTTCTACTTCTGGATTAATCATGAAAAGTGCATGCGTATAGGATTAGTTTCAAATTCAATTATTCTTGACCAGGAGTGAATTCTACGATTAAAAATTAATTAGTTCCCACTAGATTTGACAAAAATTTTCCATCCTTAGCCTTCAATTTTTTCCCCTTGCTGCAGTCAAAACCAATTGTTAGCTCGTCGCCTTTTACTCTTTAGATGGATGTTCTGAAAGCAACATCTTTTGAATTAATTAAATTCTACAGGTGTAGAGCTTTGGCATTACTTCAGCATTTTTTACTTTACGGGGGGGGGGGGTGACCTCTCTATTGACCCTATTTGTTTGGTCCTGAATTTAAGTTGGAGCAAAGCTAAGGCCAAGTTATAGCTGAGTTTGGCTGAGATCCAGATTAGCATAAATGATATTAAAAATGTTATAATACATGTAGGCAGCTTGCATTTAGGATGAAACATTCTGCATCTATCTAAAACGTTTCCTGACATGGTAAACTATTACCTATACTGTCCAGAAAAGCCTCTTCTGAGATTACTCTGCAATTCTTCAACTCTGGCTATAAGCCTTGCCCATCTGTGTTATGAAGGTCCATCTGCTGGGTCCCAAGCCCTCCATGGTTTACATGCACTTCACTGATGATGGCCACATAGCTTGAAACAAATCTATGCAGGCTGCAATAAATGTCTCTCTAACCACTTGCTGACTGCCCTGTAGCAGTAAAACTGCTACAGGGTGGCCGCTCTGTGCAAAATCATGTATATATACGTCATTTCGCATTTCTGGGTAGGGGGAGCGAAAGCACACACCTGTAAGGGAATCCCAGTAAGACAAGTGATGAATAGAAATGCGCATGCGCATAGAAATGTCCACAGAAGAGTGATTGGTCCTGCGCATGCGCACAGAAATGCGCAATCACGCACACGCACGGAGAAGATTGATGCCAAATGGACTATTTAAAGGCCCATGCTAAGTGCTGACTGGTCTTCAGCTCCCCCCGTGTCCTGCTTGTTCCAGTGTGATTCCCTTATTACTGACCCGGCTTGCTCCTGACTTGACTCTCGGTTCCTCCTCTGCTTGATACTCGTTCTTGACTTCGGCTCTGTTCCTGACTTTGGCTTGCTTGTGATTTGGTACCTCGCTGTCCGCCCTTTGATGACCCCGGCTATTCCTATGACATTGCTCCTGTCTCCCATCTCAGCTTCTTGCCTTATCCTGGTGCACATTTGCGACCTACCATACAAGCGCTGCATATTACTCCTGTTCCTGAATTGGAGGTTCATCAGTCTTTCAAGGACTCCAGCTGCAAGAGCTGCAAACAACATCTGCTGGTGCTCTTGTCCCCCTGGTCCCTAGACACCCTCTGTTCCACTTCCAGTGGGGTCAGGGCTAGTGACACAAGTCAGGCCGACCTTGTCATTTCAGTCTCCAATCAGGTACGTGACAACGCCATCCTACCCGCACTGTTATTGGTTCCTGTAGGTGTCAGCGATTCATGGCCTGGAACCGATCCCCTGTATGGCTCTCTCTGCAGAAGATAAAAGTCAGCAGGAGGGAGAGGAGAAGAAGCCACCTTTCAGCTGCTGCACAGAAAACCATACAGGGGATCAGTTCCAGTAATTGCTTTCCCCGTGCCGATCACCATCCCGGCCCGTATCCGATTCACCCTGCTGGCCTGGACCTCATACAAGAGGACTGGTGGTACTCCCTTATCCACGGCCCTGCAACTACCAAAAGCTGGGCACACCTGAAGGCCACCAACTGGTAATGTTATGAAGCTCAGCCCAACCTATTCTTTACAAAACAAAATCACCTACTACTGGTGACATAGAGGGTCTGCACCAGGTTCCAGTAATTGCCCCCCTGGTGCACCCATCACCCTCCCTGTGCACCATACATTTCCCCCTGTTGCCCATAACTGTTATGTCATAATTGTTTATATATATTCTATTTGATGTATTGAAGACTGTATTGCGGTTGAAGCTTTTCTCTCTCTCCCCTGAAGAAGCCCTTGTTGGACGAAACATGTAGGGAATTACTGCAACAATGCAGCCAAGCTTCAATTTTTGTTTTTACAGTATTGTAATCATTTATTCTTTTTCTTTCCCTTCTTTTTGTAAGATTAAATACAATTTATTGTGGTTTTTAAATCTGTTTAACATTGTAATTTTGCACCCTGAAGATCCCACACTATCTAGTTCAACATGTTCAAATTCCAGGGATGCGGTGCGATTTATATATCCTGTTACTCGCTCGCCACTTCTTGACAATTTTACTATACAGGTGTACCTCAGTTTACAAATGTAATGCTTTCTCCGGGACATTTTGTATTGCGAAAAATTCGTAAACCGAAACACGGTTTCCCAGAGGAATGCATTGAAAACCAATTAATCCGGTCAGAAAAAAGTAAAAAAAAGTCACTGTCACTATAGGTCAGTGCCAGTTTTTGAATGTAATTTCCGGCTTTTCTTTCTTCACTATAGCTCACAGAATCAGCTGTCACTTTCCCCCCAGCTAAAAGAAACAAAGTTTCCTTTTAGTTTAGTTCCTGGAGTTAAAAGAAACAATGTTTCCTTTTAATTTGTTTCCCGAGATAAAAGAAACAAATTTTCCTTTAGCTCCTGGGGAAAGTGACAGCTCCTTCTGTGAGCTATAGTGAAGAAAAAAAAAAGCCAGCAATTGCATTTAAAAATGTGCACCGACATACACTTCATATTGCGAAAAACAATTGTAAAAAAATTCATAAACCGAGGCATTATTTTCAATGGATTTTCGTTCGTAAACCGAAAATTATGTTAACCGAGGCGTTCGTAAACCAAGGTACACCTGTATAAGTACCTGCAGGGGTGTCCCTAGGCAGGTGCGCGCCGCACGGGGTGACACTGGACCCGCTCCAGGAAAAGGTAAGTTGTAAAGCATTATTATTTATTACAGGTACTCAGGAGCGTCCCTAGGGTATGAGGACGTATTTGCGTACGAAACGCGTCAAGGAGGAGCCTGCACACACCGTGACGTCACGCCGCCGGATCGTGGCGGTCCGGCGGCCACCTTCTTATCTCAGCCGGTCAGTGTACTATAGCAGTGGTGTTATTGCATTGTTCATTTGTACATCATTCGAGATTCATCTGCTGAGGTTGATCCTATATATAGAGCATTTGCTATACTCTGATTTTATCATTTGGAATAAATATTACTAAATGCTACACTATGGGAATCCATCCTTTTTGCTCCGTGCCGAGCGATTGATTCCATCTAGGATCCCATAAACACCACCAGGATTTGAGGAGGGAGCCAGTGACCAGACCCCATTGCAGTATATCCGCCCAGAGCGTGTGTGAGGGATATCTCCAATACCTATATCTGCAGAGGAGAGGATCTGGATCCAGGCTGTACCATCAAGGGAACCTCCACCCCTGGTTTATCTATATCTTGCGCCAGTGGTTCTCAACCTGTGGGTCGCGACCCCTTTGAGGGTCGATCGACCCTTTCACAGGGGTCCCCTGAGACCATCAGAAAACACATATTTCCGATCTGTAAAGAGCAGCTACTGTGTAGAAAGCAGCTGCTGTGTTGAAAGCAGCTACTCTGTTAAAAGCAGCTACTGTGTTGAAAGCAGCAGTATTGGAGGTAAAACGACACTCATGAATTATAATTACTGGGTAAATAATTTTATGGTTGGGGGTCACCACAACATGAGGAACTGTATTAAAGGGTCACGGCATTAGGAAGGTTGAGAACCAGTCTTGCGCATTAAAATTGTGCTTCTGGTGAGTGGGCAATCTTCCTATTTCTGACCGCACATCACCGGATCTTCATATTCATATGCACGGGGAGATATAGAGTTTACCTATTTTCACCAGTGGAGATAATCCACACCATCTGAACGAGCAATTTGGGACATTGCAATATAATATAATGTGATTTATTCAATTTTATCTGGTATAGCGTATTGGCATTTATTGTAATATTAGCGCTGCACTATATGTTGTTTTATTTGATAACACTTGGTGACACTTCCTCCGACCATCCCAGCAGAATGGATCGGATCTGCGGATTGAGCATAATGGATTGGACTCCGATCCATTATGCTCAATCCATAGATTCGATTCATCCTGTGAGGATCGTCTGCATGCAACCTATACGGGGGTGACACTGGAACCCGCTCCACGAAAAGGTAAGTTGTAAAGCAAGGCGATGATCCCCGCAGGATGGATCAGATCTGCGGATTGGGGAGCGTAAAGGATCGGAGTCCAATCCATTATGCTCAGTCTGCAGATCCGATCCATTCTGCGAGGATCGTCGGAGGGGGTGTCACCAAGTGTTATCGCACCGGGTGACACCAACCCTAGGGACGCTCCTGAGCAGGGGCGGACTGACCATTCGAGCACTCGGGCACTGCCTGAGGGCCCGGGGTCAGTAAGGGGGCCCCATGAGATGCCCCTGGTACCTTTCATTGGCTTTTTCATAGGCTTTTTTGGGTGTTGGCGCGGGCACAGGGGTCCCATGATCCCCTATTGCCCGGGGGCCCCATGAGCTGTCAGTCCGCCCTTGCTCCTGAGTACCTGTAATAATAATAATAATAATAAATAACCTTTGAGATGATATGGTGGTCTCAAAGCATCAACAGTAATGCCACCATACCGTACTTTACCAGCAAGTGGCACTGCGGCATACCTCTAAAAATGCAGCCCCCCCTACTGTTGGCAATAGAGAGGAAGGTTTAAAAGTCTTTTAAGAGCTGTTACGATAATAAAACTTTGAATTCAGTTGTTATTTTTTTTTATCCACTTTAATAAATAACAGTACATCTTTACTGCTCGGTTAGCAGGGTGGATTATTTAAAACAGAAGGCAGGAACTCGCAGCCCACTTCCATCAAGAGAGGCTCTTGCTGTGTCCAGCTGATTAAATATTTAGATGAATTCTATTACTGAATTAAGTATTTATTGATTTATAATTTAAAAGATTCATGATTTGCCATTAAAATCTGGAAGCCAACTTTCTACTTGTCTTTTTTTTTTTCTTCCGGGGAATGGTGTTTTTGTGTGTTATTTACATCTGAGGAAAGTATTTCAAATAGGTTTTTTGGCAATGTCTGAAATCACCTCATATTTGTGCTTAAATCCCTGTTGTTTTGGGATGCAATTAAAAGTCCTTAATAAGCACTGATTGTATAAATGTTTCTAAGACTTAGTGGCCTTGGTGTTACTTTTACTTTTTATTAGGGTTAAAGGGAACATATACCACTCACTGGCCTCTGTTTATATATATATATATATATATATATATTCTCAGCGCATTTGATGACTTGCCGAATGTCGTTTGAAAGTGTCTCAACATTTTCAATTGCTTTTCACTTTCAATTTTGGAATGAATTGAATTTCCCGATCGAAAACTAAATACACTCCTAGAAATGTGTTCGTTTGAGAAAAATTTTCCATCCTGCTCCTTCAAATTTCAAAATTGAAACCTCAGTTTGATTGTACTAGCCATTAGAAAATGTAAAGAATGTTCTTAAAATTAAAATGTTCAATTGAAATTCTTCTAGCAGCCATTCTTCTGGAAAAAAAAATATATATATATATTTATATATATTTTTATATATATATATATATATATATTTATATTTATATATATATATATATATATATATTTATATTTATATATATATATATATACAGTGGGGATCGAAAGTTTGGGCACCCTAGCTAAAAATTTGTATTAATGTGCATAAAGAAGCCAAGGAAAGATGGAAAAATCTCCAAAAGGCATCAAATTACAGATTAGACATTCTTATAATATGTCAACAAAAGTTAGATTTTATTTCCATCATTTACACTTTCAAAATAACAGAAAACAAAAAAGTGGCATCTGCAAAAGTTTGGGCACCCTGCAGAATTTATAGCATGCACTGCCCCCTTTGCCAAGCTGAGACCTGCCAGTGTCATGGATTGTTCTCAATCATCGTCTGGGAAGACCAGGTGATGTCAATCTCAAAGGTTTTAAATGCCCAGACTCATCTGACCTTGCCCCAACAATCAGCACCATCCGTTCTTCTAAGCAGTTGTCTAGAAAACTGAAACTGAAAATAGCTGACGCTCACAAAGCTGGAGAAGGCTATAAGAAGATAGCAAAGCGTTTTCAGATGTCAATATCCTCTGTTCGGAATGTAATTAAGAAATGGCAGTCATCAGGAACAGTGGAAGTTAAAGCAAGATCTGGAAGACCAAGAAAAAATATCAGACAGAACAGCTCGCAGGATTGTGAGAAAAACAATTCAAAACCCACGTTTGACTGCACGATCCCTCCAGAAAGATCTGCTAGACACTGGAGTTGTGGTACACTATTCCACTATAAAGAGATACTTGTACAAATATGGTCTTCATGGAAGAGTCATCAGAAGAAAACCTCTTCTACGTCCTCACCACAAAAATCATTGTTTGAACTTTGCAAATGAACATAAAGACAAGCCTGATGCATTTTGGAAACAAGTTCTGTGAACCGATGAGGTTAAAATTGAACTTTTTGGCTGGAATGAGCAAAGGTACGTTTGGAGAAGAAGGGGCACAGAATTTAATGAAAAGAACCTCTGTCCAACTGTTAAGCATGGGGTTGGATCAATCATACTTTGGGGTTGTGTTGCAGCCAGTGGCACAGGGAACATCTCACGAGTAGAAGGAAAAATGGATTCAATAAAATTTCAGCAAATTTTGGATGGTAACTTGATGACATCTGTGAAAAAGCTGAAGTTAAAGAGAGGATGGCTTCTACAAATGGATAATGATCCTAAACACACCTCGAAATCCACGGGGGATTACATCAAGAGGGGTAAACTGAAGGTTTTGCCATGGCCTTCACAATCTCCTGACCTCAACATAATTGAAAATCTATGGATAGACCTTAAAAGAGCAGTGCGACAGACAGCCCAGAAATCTCAAAGAACTGGAAGACTTTGTAAGGAAGAATGGGCAAAGATACCTCAAACAAGAATTGAAAGACTCTTGGCTGGCTACAAAAAGCGTTTACAAGCTGTGATACTTGCCAAAGGGGGCAGTACAAGATATTAACTCTGCAGGGTGCCCAAACTTTTGCAGACGCCATTTTTTTGTTTTCTGTTATTTTGAAAGTGTAAATGATGGAAATAAAATCTAACTTTTGTTGACATATTATAAGAATGTCTAATCTGTAATTTGATGCCTTTTGGAGATTTTGCCATCTTTCCTTGGCTTCTTTATGCACATTAATACAAATTTTTAGCTGGGGTGCCCAAACTTTCGATCCCCACTGTATATATTTATATATTTATATTATATAACGGTACTCACAGGGAACGTCACACCTTCTTTCATCTTCCTGGAGCTGATTGTTGGCTGAGTCCGCGCCATTTTGGCTATTCTTCTATCCATTCCAATGGTAGTTTTTCGCTTTCTTCCACGTCTTTCAGGTTTTGGTTGCCATTTTAAAGCATTTGCCATCATTTTAGCTGAGCAGCCGATCATTTTCTGCACTTCTTTATATGTTTTCCCCTCTCCAATCAACTTTTTAATCAAGGTACGCTGTTCTTCTGAACAATGTCTGGAACGACTCATTTTCCTCAGAATTTCAGAGAGAAATGCACTGTAACCAGCATGTCCAACATTTGCTGCCTTCCTTCCTTAAATAAGGGCAATAATTGCCACCTGTTTTTCAAAGAATGAATGACCTCACTAATAGAACTCCACACTGCTATTATTGTGAACACGCCCCTTTCAATGAGTGATTCAATTACACAGAATCAGCAGCATGCATGTCATGACTGTTGGGTCTGTTGGATTTCTATTACTCTACTACACCTGCTAGGAAATGATTTGCCATGTAGAAATATCATTTCTACCAAAAACAGAGATTGATCCGGTTAGTGATGTCTGACTGCTATTATTTTGAACACAACTGTATATATATAAAATCAGGGGCGGAGTGACCATTTGGAAGCTCGGGCACTGCCCGAGGGCCCGGGGTCAGTAGGGGGCCCCATGAGATGCCCCTGGTACCTTTTTTTCATAGGCTTTTTTAAGTTTGGGCAATGACACAGGGGCCCCATGATCCCCTATTGCCCGGGGGCCCCATGAGTTGTCAGTCCGCCCCTGTATACAATATGTGCCAGCTGTCCTTTTTTAAGAAGTGCAATACACCCACTTTATTAACTACACCTGTTCAATTGCTTGGTAACACAAACTGCTAATCAGCCAGTCACATGGCAGCAGCCCAATGCATATAGGTATCTACATGTGGTGAAGACGACTTGCTGAAGTTCAAACCGAGCATCAGAATGGGGAAGAAGGGGATTTAAGTGACTTTGAACATGTCATGGTTGTTGGGGCCAGATGGGCTGGTCTGAGTATTTTAAAAACTGTTGATCTACTGGCATTTTCACACACAACCATCACTAGGGTTTACAGAGAATGGTCCGAAAAGGAGATAATATGCAGTGAGCGGCAGTTGTATGGATGAAAATGCCTTGTTGGTGTCAGAGGATAATGGGCAGACTGGTTCCAGATGATAAAAAGGCAACAGTAACTCAAATAACCACTCATTACATCCAAGGTATGTAGAGTGCCATCACTGAATGCACAACATAACGAAACTTTTAGCAGATGGGCTACAGAAGCAGAAGACCACACCGGGTGCAACTCCTGTCAGCTAGGAACAAGAAATGGAGGCTACAATTCACACAGGCTCACCAAAATTGGACAACAGAAGATTGGAAAACGTTGCCTGGTCTGATGAGTCTGTATTTCAGCTTCGACATTCAGATGGTAGGGTCAGAATTTGGTGTAAACAACATGAAAGCATGGATCCATCCTGCCCTTCATAAACGGTTCAGGCTCTTGGTGGTGGTGGTGTCTTGGTGTGGTGGATCCATACTACCTTGTATCAACCGTTCAGGCTGGTGGTGGTGGTGTAATGGTGTGGGGGGATATTTTCTTGGCACTAGCAAGGTGGACCTAATAGAGTGGCCGGTGAGTGTATGAGGTCGAGTTTTAATTGAACCCAAAGGTTTTCAGTAGGGTTGAGGTCAGGGATCTGCAAATGCCACTCATGTTCCTCCACACCAAACTCACCAAATCATGTCTTCATGGACCTAGCTTGTTGGTGCTTCATAAATACTTAAATATAAAAATACTTAAACGCCATGGCCTACCTGAATTGCTGACCATGTCCATCCCTTGATGACTTCAGTGACCCCACCTTCTGATGGTTCTTTCCAGCAGTATAACGCACCATGTCACAAAGCTCAAAACATCTCAAAATGGTTTCTTGAACATGACAATAAGATCCCTGTACTCCAATGGCTTCCACAGTCACCAGATCTCAAACCAATAGAGGACCTTTGGGATGTGGTGGATCGGAAGATTCGCAAATCTGCAGCAACTACATGATGCTATCATGTCACTATGGAATCTTGATATGACAAAATCTCAGAGGAATGTTTCCATCACCTTGTTGCATCTGTGCCGCAAGGAATTAAGGCAGTTCTGAAGGAAAAAGGGGGTCCAACCCGGTACTAGAAAGGTGTACCTAATAAATTGGCCGGTGAGTGTATATTTTTACCTCTCTTCATTAAAGCTCAACTTCCTATTTTTTTTTAAGTTCCTGCCATGCGATAAAGTTTCGGATACAATATTTACCATCTCCACACTCCCCTTAGCCCTGGTTCACGCTGGATACGACCTTGAAATCGTGAAAATTTGAAAACTTCACTTTAAGTCTCACGATTTCATCAAAGTCAGATGGCAGTGTGACTTCGGGTGTGACTTCATAGACATCTGTGCACCTTCATGCACAGATGTCTATGCAGGTCGCACCCCAAATTGTCAAAAAGTAGTGCAGGAACTACTTTTCTAATTGGTGCGACACTGCCAAAGTCGCACCGATTAGAATGGTTCCATTGCCAAACATTAGATGCAATTTGTCATGTGATTTCAACGGTCAAATTGTATGATAAATCGCATCAGTGTGAACTGGGGCTAAGGCCGGCCATGCACTAGAAGAGCCTTTCTACACATTTGTACCCCAGAGAAACCCCTGAAATAATTTTCATGTCTTGGGGCACTCTTGCGAAAACCAATTTATTGGGGGTCAGTGCAAAAAATGTCCCTAACATAGGTGACCAGTGAAAAAAATGCCCCTCTTGCAGTGGTGGTCAGAGTGCCATCCTTAAGTTGGGAATACACGATTAGAAAATCATCCGGTCATCCAACAACCGAGAGGTGTTCCTTTGTTGGTCGAAATCGTGGCCCACATTAACCAATCTAAAAAAATCGTTCGTCAGGCAATACATAGTGTTGACGTCTTCCATACAAGTGGAAGTGATGCGGTGTGCGTGTGGCCTTGTAGCCACGCCCTTCCGGCCAGAACGAGCGATATACACGATTACCAGCAATGAGTATAATATAGTTTATTACATGACCTATATACATAATTAGTGATACATAAAATATAATATGCAGAATTCTGCTTTCATCATCTCATTAGGCCAATCTACTTTTAACATTTGGATTTTTCGTTTGTGTTTACGAAGATTCCTTGGACATAAACATCCGGGTCATCTTCTGTTTCCGCTCACAAGTGATAGCGCTTGATAGATTTTTTTTTCGTACGACCGTCATACCAACACATAGAAAATTGGTCGTTTGTATGCAGAACGACAAAATTTTTCACTGTTGTTCAACCGGATTTTTTCATTCACAATATCGTTATCGGTTAAAACATCCTGCTCATCAACGAAGAGAAAATCGTTTGATTTCCGCAAAATTTTTCGTACGATTTTCTTATCGTGTGTACGGGGCATTACAAACAGCAAAAAGATCATTGGTGTTACACTTCTGACTCTGCCAAGTTGTGTTGGCTCCGGAACAGGGGCGGACTGACAACTCATGGGGCTCCCAGGCAATAGGGGATCATGGGGCCCCTGTGTCCTTGCCTATACTCAAAACACACCCAAAAAAGCCTATAAAAGGTACCAGGGTATTTCATGGGGCCCCCTACTGACCCCGGGCCCTCGGGCAGTGCCCGAGTTCTCGAATGGTCAGTCCGCCCCTGCTCCGGAATTATGCAGGTACCATCATATGGGAAGTCAATCAGCCACAACCCAAGGAAGCCCTAGCAACCCCTGGAGGAACCTTAGCATTCCATGGAATCCTGGTTAAGAATGGCTGCTTCCAACAAAGAGAAGAGGTAATGCTCAGGTGAAACAATTATCTCAAACCTAATGCAGGTGCTGTATGTCCTGTTTTTATGGACCAATAAACAATTTTCAGATTTTTCATCAAGCCTCTGGTGTACGACCAAATTTTGTTTCCAGAAGAATGGCAATTTCAATTGAACATTTTAATTTTAAGAACATTCTTCACATTTTCTAATGGCTAGTACAATCAAACTGAGGTTTGAATTTTGAAATTTAAAGGAGCAGGATGGAAAATTTTTCTCAAACGAGCACATTTCTAGGAGTGTATTTAGTTTTCGATCGGGAAATTCCATTCATTCCAAAATTGAAAGTGAAAAGCAAATGAAAATGTTGAGACACTTTCAAACGACATTCGCCAAGTCATCAAATGCGCTGAGAATTGTCGTAGGAATGTTTGTACGAATGTAGCTTTACTCTTGTATGCAGACAACACCTCGCTTTCTGGCTGGATGAGACCCGGTGCCATCCAACCTCTTAAGTTGGCCAAACACTAATAGATTTTCAAATATACGTTCATACAAATATACATTTTTCTGTTTTGCACCCATACACAAGCTGCCAACACGTTTTCAGACAATGCTGGGTTCTCTTTTAGGAAAGCCAAATATTCTTTAAATGCAATGGATAAAATGCTATATAATGAAGCCTATGGTGAATGGTTATTTGTTAAATAAATATTTTATTTAAGTTATTATAATTATAAATTTTATAATTAAAAATATTTTTTTCAAATAGAAATAATGAGAACATAGCCAGATGAATCAAGCATGTTCATTACACTCACTTTTCTACAATCTTCCCATTGTCTGCTTTGTCCCCATATGGAAGAAAAATATATTTGAAATATATTTTACAAATATTCTTCCTAAATATATTGACATATTTGAAATGCTACAATGTTGGCCATATTCAATATATTTCAAAATATATTTCAATAAATATATATTTTTATTTTATTTTATTGCAAAATATATGAAAAACATTTTTAAAAATACTTTTCAAATATACTGTATGTCTTTAAAAATACAAATCTACATTTTTGGAATGCATTTACAAATATATGTAAAAATATATGTTAAAATGACTTTTTTTATATGTTAAAAAAAATCTGAAGAATATATTTAAAAAAATATATATTTAAAAAAATATTTTTCATATATTTTGTAATATATAAAAAACGCAT
This sequence comes from Staurois parvus, assembly GCF_062004578.1. NCBI lineage: Eukaryota > Metazoa > Chordata > Amphibia > Anura > Ranidae > Staurois > Staurois parvus. The sequence continues at coordinate 227,007 of NW_028318720.1, read as the reverse complement.
TTCGACATGCAGTATATATATATATATATATATATATATATTGAACTATATTTTGAAATATATAGAACATGGCCAAAATTTTAGCATGTCAAATATATGTCAATATATTTGGGAAGAATATTTTTAAAATACATTTCAAATATTATTTTTCTTCCATGTGGGTTCTAAGCTACATCAAGGACCAAATGTTCATGCCCCGGTTCTTCAAGGGTTGGAGTTACATGAAATTAGCACAAAAAAAAGAAGAAGTTATAATGATGGGGGTCCAGAATGCAAAGCCTGTATCCAGCCTGCTAGGGTGATTAGCTCAATGAATGTTCTATGGAGCTTGCACCAAAATAGAGAGAAGTCGTAATGATGGAGGTCCAGGACCAAAGTCTGTGCCTTAGGGTTTGTTCACACCATAGTGCAGAGACATCAGTTTTTCAAGGGCACAATGAAATCAATTGTTCTCTATGTGCCCTGTTCACACCACAGCATTAGTATCATGTGCAGAATATTTCTGTGCAGGAAACTGCAATGTGTATAAAACTCATTGAAGCACACATGACAACTGATGTCTCTGCAAGTCAGTTTCCATCAGTTTTTCTGCACATGTGGTGTGAACGAGACCTTAATCTCACAGGGTGTTGAGTCCAATAAATGTCCTATGGAACTATACCCAAAAAAGGAAAAGGTTATAAAGATAGAGCTCTAGGACCTGAGGACTGCGCCCAATCTCCTAAGGAGTTAGAGATCAATGCATGTCATATGGACCTGCCACCAAAAAAAAAAAAAGGAAGATGTTACTTTATATTGATGAAGGTCTAGGACCTGAGGCCTGTGCACAATCTCCTAGGTTGATGAGTTCAATGAATGTTCTAGAGCGGTAGCACCAAAACAGGGCAAAGTCGTAATGATGGAGATCCAGGATCAAGGTCAGTGCCTCAATCTCCTAAGGTGTTGAGTTCAATAAATATCCTGTGGAGCTAATGCCGAAAAAGGAAAAAGTTATAAAGATAGATATCCAGGACCAAAGGCCAGTGCCTCAATCTCCTAGCATGTACAATCGTCCCATGATCTGTTTTGTTACAAACTACATCCAGAACAAGAGGTCTGTGCCCCTGGTTCCTTAGGGATTGGAGTTGAATGAATGCCCTATGGAGCTGGAAAGAAGACGTTATAAGGATGGAGGACTAGAACCCAAGACTTGTACCTCAATCTTCTAGGCCAGGTGATGAGTTCAATGAATGTCATATGGAGCCGGCAAGAAAAAAAAAGAAGAAATTATAATGATGGAGGTTGAGAATACGAAACCTCTGTCCGATCTCCTAGAGTGATAAGTTCAATGAATGTTCTATGGATCTGTCATTAAAAAAGAAGAAGTCATTATGACAGAGGTCTAGGACTGAGGACTTTGCCTTGAACTCCTAGGATGTTTAGTTCCATGAATGTCCTGTGTAGCTGGCACCAAAGAAAAAAAGGAAATTAAAAAGAAAGAGGATAGACTGGCAGGCGTCCTGTGTCCTGATATCCTCAGGTGTTGGAATTAGGAAAAAGGAAGAAGTCATTATGACAGAGGTCTAGGACCAAGGCCTTTGCCTTGATCTCCTAGGATGTTTAGTTCCATGAATGTCCTGTGTAGCTGGCACCAAAGAAAAAAAGGAAATTATAATGATACAGGTCAAGGACCTGAGGCCTGTGCCTGATCTACTGGGGTGTTGGCGTATTGGAGATAAATGAATGTATTATGGAACTTTCACCAAAAAAAGAAAGAGGATAGACTGGCGGGGGTCCTGTGTCCTGATATCCTCAGGTGTTGGAATTACCAAATATCCTGCAGGGCTGGCACCATAAAAGAAGGAGGTTATACTGAGGGAGGTCTGAAAGTGCCTCTAACTTTGACAAGTTAGGAACAGTGTTATTATGCTACATGTAATTACATCATGAAATATTTGAGCTTAAACCCCCTTTGTTACAAACCACATACAGAACCAGAGGTTCTGTGCCCCTGGTTCCTTAGGGGTTGGAGTTAAATGAATGTCCTATGGAGCTGGAAAGAAGACGTTATAAGGATGGAAGACTAGAACCCAAGACTTGTACCTCAATCTTCTAGGCCAGGTGATCAGTTTAATGAATGTCATATGGAGCTGGCAAGAAAAATAGAAGAAGTTATAATGATGGAGGTTGAGAATCTGGAACTTGTGTCCGATCTCCTAGGGTGATAAGTTCAATGAATGTTCTATGGATCTGTCATAAAAAAAGGAAGAAGTCATTATGACAGAGGTCTAGGACAGAGGCCTTTGCCTTGATCTCCTAGGATGTTTAGTTCAATGAATGTCCTATGTAGCTGACACCAACAAAAAAAGGAAATGATAATGATAGAGGTCTAGGACCTGAGGTGTTGGAGATAAATTAACGTATTATGGAACTTTCACCAAAAAAAGAAAGAGGATAGACTGGTGGAGGTCCAGGGCTGAGTCTTGTGTCCTGATATCCTCGGGTGTTGGAATTACCAAATATCCTGCAGGGCTGGCACCATAAAAGAAGGAGGTTATACTGAGGGAGGTCTGAAAGTGCCTCTAACTTTGACAAGTTTCGGGAACAGTGTTAGAATGCTACATGTAATTACATCATGAAACTCACCTACCTCCACCCCACTTATCTCCTCAGGCAACCTTCTTTGTGGCCCCTTTAATCACAGTTACTTCTTTTTACATCTTGAGACCATAGAGCACATCAAATTTTCTGGTTCAGGTAGAAGAAAACACTGCACTTAATAACTGTTTTAGAAGCCTAGCAAGGTGGAGCTCTTTGCTTAGGGATGGGATTAGCTTTAGGAAAATAATTCATAGATTCTTGCTCTGAAAACTGTAATAAGACCCATGTTGGCACCGCATTGGAAACCGGCAAAACCCAGAACCAATTAATAGTAAAAAGTGCCCTGTATTATAATCCTCTAACAAATGATCACGCTGGAATACTTTTAATAGTAGATCGGAAATAAATGTTTTACCATTTTTAAGGAACAAAGCCTTCTGTGATTATATACACATCCTGATGGGAAGAATATGTGTTTGCCTAAGAACGTGCCACTTGGAATGGGATTTTGTTCTTAAAGAGCACCTGTAACCTTGGAGAAAATCATATGCTGCAGAAGGCATGCAGGTAATTTTGGGAAGATGGTGTTAAGCCAATAAAGCCATGCGCAGGGCAATTGTGTAGCTGCAAAATCTCACAGTATTAAGGTCATTGTTGCTGGTAGATCTGTAAATCACAACAGTGGACATGGCGGAGCAGCAAAGTAACAAGGAAATGGACCAGTCAAGCCTCAAAATACGAGGCCAATAGGGGTGACCAGACTAAGGACAGGTTTGTTTGGTGGACTGTAGATTTTGTGGGGTAGATTTGCTAAAACTGGAGCACTCAGAATCTGGTGCAGTTGTGCATGGGAGCCAATCAGCTTCTAACTTCAGCTTGTTCAATTAAGTTTTGGCAGTAAAACCTGGATGCTGATTGGTTTCTATGCAGAGCTGCACCAGATTTTGCACCCTCCAGGTTTAGTAAGGATTACTACTGTGTATCTGTGTTTTTATAAAACCTGCAGCTCACATTTAAATTTACATCTAAAGTTGACCTATCAGATATATTTTTTTATTAACCCCAGAAACCACTAAACAGCTCATCCACTCCCTCATCATATCACGACTCGACTACTGCAACTCCCTCCTCACTGGCCTGCCTCGCCGCTGGCTATCCCCTCTTCAGTCCATCCTGAATACGGCTGCCAGACTCATTCACCTTTCCAACCGCTCCGTATCCGCCACCCCCCTCTGCCAATCCCTCCACTGGCTTCCGATTGCACAACGGATCAAATTCAAAATCCTAACACTGACGTACAAAGCCGTCCATCATACTGCCCCAAACTACATCACTGACCTAATATCAAAGTACCACCCAACATGCACACTCCGCTCCTCACAAGACCTCCTTCTCTCTAGTTCCCTGGTCTCCTCCTCCCATGCCCAGGGTGTCACCCATCCTCTGGAACTCCCTGCCCCAACCCATCAGACTATCACCTACTCTCCTCTCCTTTAGGCGCACCCTGAAAACCCATCTCTTCAGGGAAGCCTATCCCACCCCCTGCTAACTTGCCGACCTCCTCCACTCTTCCTACCACTCCATCCCCCACAGCTATCTCCTCCTGTGCCACCATCCCCTCCCTCCTAGATTGTAAGCTCCAAGGAGCAGGGCCCTCGATCCCCTCATGTTTTGCATTGTATTGGTATTGTTCTGTCACATGTTCTGTCCCCCTTTGTAATGTACAGTGCTGAGCGAACCATTGGCGCTTTATAAATACTGTATAATAATAATGTATTGTTTTAATAGGAAGTGCATGCACTCTGAGTAAGGTGTCAGTATAACAACCAGGTATTTATTATCTCTCACAGACTTCACTGTACTCCCCATGACAATGTCTTCCCTTGCCTTGTTATCTGTAATGGACCCCAGACACCCACGACTGGGTATCTCCGTCAAGAAGCTGCTTCCCAGGCTCTGGAACACGAGACCAGTGAATCTGACTATTGCTACCCCAAAATCCAGATGACACCAGATTTGAAGTAAGCCAGAAGTAGACTAGTTTATTTGAACACAGACACAAGATATATACACTCAGGGGACAGTCCCCTCTCCCTGCATAATGACGCAGGGCGGGGCAATCTACATTTAGTAACAAGAGACACACAGGTATTCAAACTTCACACCAGCAGACAGTCCCATCAGGAGGGAGGGCTGCTGGAGACATCCCCCTCCCACTAAGCTAATACACATAAACACATACATCCCATAATAGTTTGCTCCCAACCAGGGGCGGACTGACCATTTGGAAACTCGGGCACTGCCTGAGGGCCCGGGGTCAGTAGTGGGCCCCATGAGATGCCCCTGGTACCTTTTTCATAGGCTTTTTTGAGTTTGGGCAAGGACACAGGGGCCCCATGATCCCCTATTGCCCGGGGGCCCCATGAGTTGTCAGTCCGCCCCTGCTCCCAACCAAGACAAACAATAGAACAATGGGATGCAACCACATAACACCAAACAATTCACAACCCCCATCCCACCTATCTCCTAGACATGTCTACACAATTTTAGGACAGACCACCCCCCTGTACCCCTAACAGGCACAGGATGACTTACACATAATAGGTATATGGGGAGCTGAGACAGGGGTCTCCCCACCTCTCCAAAGTAAGCTGGGTTCCATGGGCCCCCCACCCAAAGTGACTCCCTGTCACATTATCCATCAGGATGGTGCCATCAACACAGATACACACAGCCCGGGTCAGCCCCCACCTTTCGCTCTCTCCTCACAGGATTTGATTGACAGCATCAGAAGCCAATGGCTCCCACTGTTGCCTCCATTTCCACTGAGAAGAGAGAGAGAGACGTGCACAGCTCTAGATCAAGACCAGGCTCAGGTAAAGGGGGATTTTTTTTGGGGGGGGGGGGGCTTACCATGGAAGGTTTTTTTTATCTTTTTGCAACAACGTTGACTCAAAAAAATCCTTCTATTGCTCTCAGCCTCCTCCAAATATCCAAACTCCTTTTTTCTCTGCTGCTGTGATTTGACCTCCTGTTAGAGAGTGACTACATTCATTCTCCATGGTCCCACTGTATGTAGGGAAGTAGCCACCCTCTCTTGCTCACTCCTTAGATCAGGGGTCTCCAAACTTTCTGAACAAAGGGCTAGTTAACTGTTCTTCAGACTTTAGGAGGACCAGACTGTGGCCAGTGGGAGTAGAAAAGGTCCCAACATCAGTGGAAAAAAATAATGCCTCATTGTTTTTTTCAGTGAGAGTAATTGCACCTTGTTATTGTTGTCAGTGGGAGGAACTGTCCCATCGTTGATGTCATTGGGCTCCATTGTTGGTGTCAATGGGAGGAATTGTGCCCCATTGTTGATATCAGTGGGAGGAATTATGCCCCATCATTGGTGTCAGTTGTGGGAATTATGCCCCTTTCCTTGGTGTCAGTCGTGGGAATTATGCCCCTTTCATTGGTGTCAGTGGTGGGAATTATGCCCCCTTCATTGGTGTCAGTCGTGGGAATTATGCCCCTTTCATTGGTGTCAGTTGTGGGAATTATGCCCCCTTCATTGGTGTCAGTCGTGGGAATTATGCCCCCTTCATTGGTGTCAGTTGTGGGAATTATGCACCCTTCATTGGTGTCAGTGGTGGGAATTATGCCCCCTTCATTGGTGTCAGTTGTGGGAATTATGCACCCTTCATTGGTGTCAGTGGTGGGATCTATGCCCCTTTGTTGTTATCAGTGGATGAAATAGAACCCCAAGGGCTGGATAAAAAACACAAAGGTCCTCATCTGGCCCCTGGGCCACAATTTGGAGACCACTGCCTTAGATGAACTATGGACTATGGCATTTGTAGTGTACAAAGAGCAGTGTACATGGCCACACCTAACATGTACTGCTTGTTCCAAACAAATGGAAGGGAGGAAGAAAAGGAGGGGTTCAGGAGCTCCCAGAGGATATTACAAGTAGACAGAAAACCATGGCAAGAAATAATTCTATGAAAAAAATAGATTAGGTAGTGGATGTGTGTGGATTTTTTTGGGGGAGAATAAGGATGCTGTGAAGGGGGATAAATGCAAAAATAGGGCGGTACAGTGGCTAAATGGTTAGCATTTCTGCCTGGCAGCACTAGGGTCACCGGTTCAAATCCCAACCATGGCACCACCTGCCTGGAGTTTGCATGTTCTCCCTGTGCCTGCGTGGTTTTCTCCCACACTCCAAAGAAATGCTGGTAGGTTAATTGGCTCCTGGCTAAATTGGCCCTAGTATGTGTATATATGAGTTAGGGACCTTAGATTGTACACCCCTCGATGGTTAGGGACCAATGTGAATGTACAATATATATGTAAAGCGCTGCGTAAATTTATTACGCTATATAAGTACCTGAAATAAAATACATTTCTATGTAGGATTTGATCCCTTTATATCATAAAAGAATACATTCAGAAGCAATTGTCTGCCGTGAGCAAACACCTTGCAAATTCCAGCTACGTTCGATCTCGCTAGTACAAGAATATCTCTATTAAAGTCTTGTTTTAGCTGTGACAGCCAACAGCTCTGAGAGCCCAAAAAGCGGGGCTGCGATCTCCGTAGGCTGAGTGGCGGTGATGGACAGGGGTGAATCCGACGTATGTCAGATGTAATGGTCTGTAAACAAGAGATGGCATTGTAAAACAACAGAAGGATGCTCGAACATCCTTAGAGACCGAATCATCAAGTCGATTCAATGACTCGCTGTCTGATCTGTCACCGGGAATTACACAATGCATCATCTGTACTTAGAGTGGGGAATGAATTTCTCAGCTGCGGACGATTCACCACTGACAATATAATGGCCCGGCAGTAACAGGCGGGCAATTTGTTACCATCTGATCCACACAGACAAGATTATCACTTAAGTACTTTGGAGAATAGTGTTTAAGGCCCTCAAGACAGTACAGTACGGTTTAGCAATAAACGTCGGGGCTGATGCTGTATATATTCATTTGAGCTGAAGAAGACGAAATACGATTGCAATATCAGTCTGGGACTAAAACCACCTCTGGGCTAGTAAACATTTTCCAACGTCTGCCAACCTCAACAACGCCATTATGTTTGAAGGAAATGTAAAGCCAAAAATGTGATTTTTCATTTTGATTAGAGTAGGAGAAGGTTAAGACCCACGAGTTTGTTTTACAGTCTGTGTCCCATTGGAATAATTTCCCTTCATTTCCTGTCCTGGAGACACAACGGGAAAGTGACAGAAAATCTTTCCAAAGTAAGGGAAGTTCTTAGAGGTCAATGGAATGAATGTACCTATTGAAAACATTTCCCTCTGTTTCTGTTTTGGTGACTAGTGATGAGTTTGGGTATGGGCTTGGTTTAGCTCGAACCAAAGTTCTCTTCCAAATCCAAAAGTTATCGTTGGTGGGCCAATCTGATGTACATAAAGGGGAAAGGGATGCTGGTGACCTTATTAACCTAATTTAGGCACATGGCTGTATTAGGTCAAGGTCACTCCATGTGGCCATATTAGGGAAACATTATTTACCCAAGATGGTGATAGACTTTGACCTAATGTGATCCCAAATTTTAATTTATCACCAGTGGGGATGAGCTTGGGTTTGGTCTGAACCAGATTTGGTCTGAACCCAAAAGTTATCTGTCATTGCTGGACCAATGAGCTACAGGCAGGAAATCAACTTCCCCGCAGCTTCAGCAGAAGCACAAGGTCGTATTAGGTCAATGTCATTCCATGTGGCCATATTAGGGAAACATCACTGACCCAATATGGACATGTGGCCATAATAAGTCAACGTCATTGACCTAATATGGGCATATTAGGTCAAAGACATGGACCTAATATGGCCACATGAAATGACATTGACCTAATATGCCCAGCAAAGACATGGGCCCAGCAAGACAGCTAACTTTTGGGTTCAGGCCAAACCTGGTTCGGACCAAACCCAAGGTCATCCCTACTGGCGATAAATCAAAATTTGGGATCATATTAGGTCAAAGACGTGGACCTAATATGGCCACCTGAATGTATGGGATGTAGGGATGACCTTGGGTTTAGTCCGAACCAGGTTTGGCCTGAACCCAAAAGTTAGCTGTCTTTGCTAGGCCCATGAGCTGCAGGCGGGAAATTAACTTCCCCACAGTTTCATCAGAAGCACATGGCCATATTATGTCAATGTCATTCCATGTGACCATATTAGGGAAACTCTGACCCAATATGGCCATGTGGCCATATTAGGGAAACATTGCTGACCCAATATGGCCATGCGGCCATAATGGGTCAACGTCATTGACCTAACATGGGCATATTAGGTCAAAGACGTGGACCTAATATGGCCACATGAAATGACATTGACCTAATATGATCCCAAATTTTGATTTATCACCAGTAGAGATGACCTTGGGTTTGTTCCGAACCAGGTTTGGCCTGAACCCAAAAGTTAGTTGTCTTTGCTGGGCCAATGAGCTGCAGGCAGGAAATTAACTTCCCCGCAGCTTCATCAGAAGCACATGGCCATATTAGGTCAATGTCATTCCATGTGACCATATTAGGGAAACTCTGACCCAATATGGCCATGTGGCCATATTAGGGAAACATTGCTGACCCAATATGGCCATGCGGCCATAATAGGTCAACGTCATTGACCTAATATGGGCATATTAGGTCAAAGACGTGGACCTAATATGGCCACATGAAATGACATTGACCTAATATGATCCCAAATTTTGATTTATCACCAGTAGAGATGACCTTGGGTTTGTTCCGAACCAGGTTTGGCCTGAACCCAAAAGTTAGTTGTCTTTGCTGGGCCAATGAGCTGCAGGCAGGAAATTAACTTCCCCGCAGCTTCATCAGAAGCACATGGCCATATTAGGTCAATGTCATTCCATGTGGCCATATTAGGAAAACGTCATTGACCCAATATGGCCATGCTGCCATATTAGGTCAACTTCATTGACCTAATATGGGGATATGAGGTCAAAGACGTATACCTAATATGGCCACATGAAATGACATTGACCTGATATGACCCCAAATTTTGATTGATCAAAAATGTATATTATACATATCATCTAGATTTACACAGCACAACCAGGAGGTTGACATCACTTTCTACTCTTAGGGAATGTAGTGGGGTCATCTCCCCACCCAAAATCTGGTGACTGGACAAGAAAAAGACTGATGATCATACAGTATCTCTCTACTTACTCTGCTCTCTTCTTCTATCATCACATTTGCATGCAGTACACCTGAATGGCTACTAGTCCAACTCCTACTCCCTTCAGAAATGTATTAAAGTGGCCCTGAAGTCAAAAAGCGACAATCTGTTATAGGGAACATTTAGAAATGTTGATTGTGTCTAAGCAGTTCCACCTGCACTTTCTGTACTTACAGTCCCACATCTGTACATCTGCAGTGTGAGACCTAAGGGACCGCTGCCTCAGACTGCTAGTCTCTGGAAATTTGGAGAGAGACTAGGTGATGTCTTTTCTGTGCTGATCACTGTTCTCTTTGCTGGAGAGGAAGCTGTATCTGAGAACATGCAAAGCAAGGATTTCCACGCTTCTGCGTCATCCATTCTGTGAATATGTTCTTCCTCCACCTCCCTACTACTTCTTGATTCCGCCACTATGTATAAGATCAGCAGTCATCAGTGGAGCAGCTCTGACATGAGAAAACAAAGCCCTGCTCCTCAACCAAGATGGTCACCTCCATGCATAGACACAGAACAAGGCAAGGTAAGTGAGTAATGAGGAGAGAGCTAAAGGGACACCACAGATAATGCTGGTGACTAAGGATGAGCTACAGCTCCAGAACCCGCAGGAAACTGTCACATGATAGCTGGCTGCCCGCCCACATAACAAAGGGGCAGGCAAACTGGTGACATTGATGACCTAATATGGCCACATGGCCTTATTTGATCAATGACATTGTGCAATCTTGGCCATTGACCATATCAGAGCAATGATACTGGTGACATTTGTGACCTAATATGGCCACATGGCCTTATTTGGTCAACAACATTGCCCAATTTTGACCGATAACCATATCAAGTCAATGATGACATCAGCATCCCTGCCCTTTAGTATAAATGCATTAGCAGGATGGGGAATCTCTTACCCGTAGCTCATTGGCCCAGTAATACAGGCAACTTTTGGGTTCGTAGTGAAACCAAGCTCATCCCTGATTTCCAGTCCTGATTAGTGGAGAGTGAATATGCCTGGATTTGGTTCAGGAACAGTTTTGTAAATCTTGATCGAAGTTTGCATATTTCACGGAAGTCTATGGTTTGGGGGGGGAATCTTATAATTAAATTCTGGCCTTTGAAGCAAGCTATTGTCCAACAAAAGACAAAGGAAGTCAGGCACTACTAGGGAAAACCTTACTGATTGTGCCAGCAGCCTGCTATAATGTGACATCTTCCCCACAGGTTTGGGCAGAACTGAGGTCACTGGTGAATAGACTTTTGACCTCTGTATGTATTTTTTTCTTTTGGGGGGGCACAGCTCCTACAGGTCCTCTTTTCCCTGCATGGGGTTCAGCTTTAAGGCTGCATACACACTATAGCATTTCATAAATACATGCAAAATCATGCAATTTCGAGTGAAAAGCACCTCTTGCCCTTGCATTGCCATTCATTGTTAATGGCAACCCAGGCAAAGTAAAAAAAAAAAAGTCACATGCTTGTTGCACAAAAGACATTTGCCAAACGTGATAAAAAACATTTAAAAGCCACCCGAAGCTGGACATTCAAAAAGGTGCATGAGCTACTTTGGCAAGCTATTGAAATCAATGGACTGCCCAATGCCCAATGCACATCACCGACCTCATCCACAGATACCGCCCAAATCGCCCACTCCGCTCCTCCCATGATATCCTCCTCTCTAGCTCCCTCATCACCTCCTCCCACACTCGCCTCCAGGGCTTCTCCAGAGCCTCTCCCATCCTCTGGAACTCCCTACCACAGCATGTCAGGTCCGCCCCCACCCCGTCTGCCTTTAGGCGATCTTTGAAAACTCACTTCTTCAGGGAAGCCTACCCCACCTCCACCTAAGAACTGTACTTGAGCCACTTCCATCAGATCATCCCCCGCAGCTATCACCATTTGCAGCCCCTTCCTTTAGATTGTAAGCTCCACGAGCCGGGCCCTCCTATTCCTTCTGTACTGAAAGTATTGTAATTGTACCGCCCCCCTTATATTGTAAAGCGCTGAGCAAACTGTTGGCGCTATATAAATCCTGTATAATAATGATGCATGAGGCACAAAAAAGCAGCACAATTTTATCTATATCTACACGTGTGCCCTTTCACAGGTGCGTTCCCCACAGGTCATGGGTGAAGTCCCTCAATCTTTTCCAAAAGCTGCATTGGTGCAAGTGAAAACATGGCGCAGTTTGCAAATGGGTGGGGGTGCCATTAACAGTTAATGGCACCACTGCACATTTGCTAACTGGCGGCGTGTTTCTCTACGTGTCGGAAAGTGCATGATTCCCAAAGGTCTGAACCTAGCCTTAAAGATTATGTACCTGCTGTACTATGTACTTGTATGAAAAAGTCTCCTGTTCTCTTTGTATTTCTTCCTTTGTGTGAAATCCCTGGTGTTCCTGCCAGTCCCTCTGCTTTCCAATTAAAGAACTGACCACACTAGGCATGAGAGCGCAGCGTGGTCAGTTCTTTAGCTGTCCTGGGAACCCAGCCTGCTCTCCTCCAATGATCAGCCTTGTGCTGACACGCCCCCCCTGCACAGCCATTCACTGGGAAGATCAGTGTGCTGCTGCTTCTCCTCCCCCAGGTCATATGCAGCTGTGAACAAAGGGTATGGGATCACTTCACTAGAAAAGAGCAAAAAGGGTATTTATAAAGTTTTTTTTTTAATATCAATTCACAAATGTTTTGCCTTTCATTTCTATTTTAAACTGAATGTGTTGTTTTACAAAGTGAGGGCTCACAAAAATTTTTGCGTGAATGCAGCCTATACTGAGGTTCACACCTAAGCGTTTTCCCGCAGTGTTTTGCGTTTTGCAGAAACGCACAGCAGTCTATTTAACACGATTTCCTATGGGACAGGTTCACATCTCCGCGTTTTCAACTCGTGCGATTTTTGGAAAGGGTCGGGGACTTTTTTAAAGGCAAAAAGTTGCATTTTTGTTTCTATAGGCTTTAATGGAAATGCTGCAGAAAAGCATGTAGTGCATTTTTGCTGCATTTTTTATGTGTTTTGCGTTTTAAATCTGCCTAGCAACAAGAAAGAAAAAAAAAAGGCAAAACACATCAAAAACATACGGGCAGCACAGTGGCTAAATGGTTAGCACTTCTGCCTGGCAGTACTCGGGTCGTTGGGTCGAATCCCAACCACGGCACCACCTGCCTGGAGTTTGCATGTTCTCCCTGTGCCTGCGTGGGTTTCCTCTGGGTACTCTGGTTTCCTCCCACACTCCAAAGACATGCTGGTAAGTGAAATTGTCCCTAGTATGTGTATGTATGAATGTGAGTTAGGGACCTTAGATTGTACGCCCCTTGAGGGTTAGAGACAGGGGTGGACTGACCATTTGGAAAGTCGGGCACTGCCCGAGGGCCCGGGGTCAGTAGGGGGCCCCATGAGATGCCCCTGGTACCTTTTTCATAGGCTTTTTGGAGTTTGGGCAAGGACACAGGGGCCCCATGATCCCCTATTGCCCGGGGGCCTCATGAGTTGTCAGTCCGCCCCTGTGTGCTACTTTGGTACGACTTTCATGCAACTTGAGAGCCATAAACTGCAATGTAAACCCTCAAAAATCATATGAAAGTTACCAGGGGCGGACTGACCATTCGGGCTCTCGGGCACTGCCCGAGGGCCCAGAGTCAGTAGGGGGCCCCACGAGATGCCCTTAGTACCTTTCATAGGCTTTTTTGGGTGTGGTTTTAGTGTGGGTGAGGACACAGGGGCCCCATGATCCCCTATTGCCCGGGGGCCCCATGAGTTGTCAGTCCGCCCCTGGTTAGGGACTGATGTGAATGTACAATTTATATGTAAAGCGATGCGTAAATTGACGGCGCTATATAAGTACCTGAAATAAATAAATTTAACACGATTTCCTATGGGACAGGTTCCCATCTCCGCGTTTTCACCCGTTGCGTTTTTTGGAAAGGGTCGGGGACTTTTTTAAACGCAAAAAGTTGCATTTTAGTTTCTATAGGCTTCAATGGGAATGCTGCAGAAAAGCAGGAAGCGCATTTTTGCTGCAATTTTTATACGTTTTTGATGCATTATGCATTTTAAATCTTCCTAGCAACAAGAAAGAAAAAAAAACGTTACAAAAACGCAAAACTCACCGCAAAAAAACAGATCAAACTGCCTAGGTGCGAACCTAGCCTAAAAGAAACCACTGCGGAAAAGGGTTAAACGTACCGGATCCACCTTTTATTTAACAAACCCTTGAAATTTAAACCGCGCTTAAGAAAACGACGCGGCGCGGCGGGTATCCAGGTCACACGTCGGCATTCCCACTCTAAACACAGCGCATTCGCATCAAAACACGGCGTCGCATTGTTCCCGTTTTAATATTGATTTCCGCAGATACTCTGTGCCGGAACATCACTTCTGTGTGCACACACTTTTTTTTTTTTTTTTTTTCTTTTCCTTTTATCACTTCTCATTCTTTGTGTTCCGTCGGAGTGAAATTCAATAGCCCGTGCGGTGGTGGGATGCCTCCCGCCGCAACAGTCTTAAGCGCTGTGTGAACGCGCTGCCCTGGAAAAGATTGCCGCCGAGCTTAATCCACACAACGGGAAAGCATTTAAACGTAACAGCCACATATGGCTAAACAACTTAGCAAACATTTCAATGTTCCTTTTTTTCTTTTACTTTTTTTTTTTTTTTTGTCATTTCTATACGCTAAAAAAAAAAAAAAAAAAAAAAAAAAAAAAAAAAAAGCCCTTACATCTCGTCGCAGTTTAAGTTGTCTTTCTAATTAACTCTAACCTCCTGTTGTCTCACTCTGATATAAAACAGCGCTGCCCCGACACAAGCGAGCATTTAATATTCTTTGACAGCGCTCTTTTCGACATATGGCTTGCGATCTAGTTTAATTAAAAGCACATTTGTATTCCAAACAAATTAAGCGCGATTAAGGTCCCGGAGTTAGGGGGTATCTATCGCTCAGGCCGAGCCGGCCCGTGTTTTCGCAAAAATTACCACGTCGAGATCAAAGCGGCGGGGGGGCCCATCTCTTGATTGCTTCGTTAGAGCCCGCAGAAATGGCCTTCATAAATTAGGGTCCTCGTTATGTCGGGGATTGCCAGAATAGACATCTTGGGATGTAATTGCTACCATGCAGCGCTCACGGCCGCAGGCTCTTGTCACACACCTTCACTTGAAAAGGTTTTTTTTAATTTTTGTAATATATATAGTATATACCGTACAGTATATATTGTATGCAGGGGTGGACTGACCATTTGGAAACTCGAGCACTGCCCGAGGGCCCGGGGTCAGTAGGGGGCCCCATGAGATGCCCCTGGTACCTTTTTCGTAGGCTTTTTTGAGTTTGGTCAAGGACACAGGGGCCCCATGATCCTCTATTGCCCGGGGGCCCCATGAGTTGTCAGTCCGCCCCTGATTGTATGTATGTACAGCGGCGTCCTGAGGCTGCTGTGGAGGGGGGTGGTCCGTACCTGGTGACACCGACCGCACGGGGTGACACCGGTCCCGCTTCGCAAAAAGGTAAGTTGTAAAGCAAGCCGACGATCCCTGCAGGATGGATGGGACCTGCGGATTTGGGAGCATAATGGATCTGATTCCGATCCACTATGCTCAATCCGCAGATCCGAACCATCCTGCGGGGATCGTCGGCTTTCTTTACAACTTACCTTTTCGTGGAGCGGGACCGGTGTCACCCCGTATAGGTTGCATGCCGACGATCCCCGCAGGATGGTTCGGATCTGCGGATTGAGCATAATGGATCAGACTCCGATCCATTATGCTCCCCAATCCTCAGATCCCATCCATCTTGCGGGGATCGTCGGCTTGCTTTGCAACTTTCCTTTTCGTGGAGCGGGTCCGGGGTCACCCCGTATAGGTTGCATGCTGACGATCCCCGCAGGATGGGTCGGATCTGCGGATTGAGCATAATGGATCGGACTCCTAACCATTATGCTCCCCAATTCACAGATCCGATCCATCCTGCGGGGATCGTCGGCTTGCTTTACAACTTTCCTTTTCCTGGAACGGTTCCAGAGTCACCCTGTATAGGTTGCATGCCAACGATCCCCGCAGGATGGATCGGTTCTGCAGATTGGGGAGCATAATGGATTGGACTCTGATCCATTATGCTCAATCCGCAGATCCGATCCATCCTGCGGGGATCGTCGGCTTTCTTTCCAACTTACCTTTTCGTGGAGCGGGTCCAGTGTCACCCCGTATAGGTTGCATGCTGACCATCCCTGCAGGATGGATGGGATCTGCGTATTGGGGAGCATAATGGATCGGACTCCCATCCATTATGCTCAATCCGCAGATCCCATCCATCCTGCAGGGATCATTGGCATGCAACCTATACGGGGTAACACCGGACCCACTCCATGAAAAGGTAAGTTGGAAAGAAAGCCGACGATCCCCACAGGATGGATGGGATCTGCGGATTGAGCATAATAGATCGGAGTCCGATCCATTATGCTCAATCTGCAGATCCCATCCATTCTGCGGGGATCGTCGGGGGGGGGGGGGTGTCACCAAGTGTTACCGCTCCGGGTGACACCAACCAACAGTGTATGTATGTATTGTGTGTATATGCCCTTTTTTTATACATACTTTCTATATGTGACTGTGATCCCACACACACACTACATGTGGACCTTCACCCTAAAGCCGGCCACATGCGGATCGAATTCCAAAAGAATTTTCTTTCGAAAATCTTTTCTAAGAATTTTCGTTCGAATTTCGCACCATTAGTGGGCCACAGCAACGGCCGATTTTCGAGCGACCATCGAATTTGAGTGATCGGGCACGTTGGAAATTTTTTGAAAAACTAATGAATTTCTAATCATTGACGGGAGAATCATACAAGAAATATAATTGAAAGAGAAATGAGCTGTGACCTGGAGAGAAAAGAAAATTCTTGGCCATGAAAATGCCTTTCTGTAGCAACATGAGGTGAAATGAAAGGCTTGTTTGGTTGCATTTCGAATCAATGGTGGCGCCATCGCATTACAAAACGCACAACATTTCCAATTTTCTAAGGAAAATGAATTTGGGATTCGACCCGTGTGTGGCCTGCATAAGGCTCCATTCACACTTGTGCAACTTGTCATGCAACTTTGGACACTAAAGTCGCATGACAAGTTGTATCCCGTGTTTTTCAATGACAACGACTTAAAGTTGCAGCGACTTCAAAGTAGTTCACGTGCTACCAGGGGCGGACTGACCATTTGGAAACTCGGGCACTGCCCTAGGGCCCGGGGTCAGTAGGGGGCCCCATGAGATGCCCCTGGTACCTTTTTCATAGGCTTTTTTGAGTTTGGGCAAGGACACAGGGGCCCCATGATCCCCTATTGCCCGGGGGCCCCATGAGTTGTCAGTCCGCCCCTGCGTGCTACTTTGGTATGACTTTCATGCAACTTGAGAGCCATAAACTGCAATGTAAACCCTCAAAAGTCCAATGAAAGTTACCAGACTGACCATTCGGGCACTCAGGCACCGCCCGAAGGCCCAGAGTCAGTAGGGGACCCTATGAGATGCCCTTAGTACCTTTCATAGGCTTTTTTGGGTGTGGTTTCAGTGTGGGTGAGAACACAGGGGCCCCATGATCCCCTATTCCCTGGGGGCCCCATGAGTTGTCAGTCCTCCCCTGAAAGTTACACCTGAATGTTATACAGTTGCAAGAAAAAGTATGTGAACCCCTTGGGATTACGTGGAGTTTTGCATGAATTGGGCATAAAATGTGCTCTGAACGTCATCTAAGTCACAACAATAGAAGAACACAGTCTGCTGAACATAATACTACACAAACATTAGATGTTGCCATGGTTTAATTGCACATAACATGTAAACATTCACAGTGCAGGGAGGAAAAAGTATGTGAGTCCCTAGCTTAATGACTTCCCCCAGAGCTAATTGGAGCCAGGAGTGAGCCAACCTTGACTCCAATCAGTGTGATGATATTGGATGTGTTGCTGACAGCTGTCCTGCCCTTAAAAAACACACACCTGTTTTGGGTTTACTGGTTTCAAGAAGCACTGTCTGATGTGAACCATGCCTCGCAGAAAGAGCTCTCAGAAGACCTACGAAAAAGAATTGTTGACTTGCATGAAGCTGGAAAGGGTTACAAAAGTATCTCCAAAAGCCTTGATGTTCATGTGTCCACGGTAAGACAGACTGTCTACAAATGGAGAAAGTTTAGCACTGTTGCTACTCTCCCTAGGTGTAGTCGTCCTGTAAAAATGACTGCAAGAGCACAGCGCAGAATGCTGCATGAGGTAAAGAAGAATCCCAGACTGTCAGCTAAAGACCTACAGAAATCTCTGGCACATGCTAACATTTTTGTTGACACATCTACAATAAGGAAAACATTAAACAAGAATGGAGTACATGGGAGGACACCACGGAGGAAGCCATTGCTGTCCAAAAAGAATATTGCAGCACGTTTGAAGTTTGCAAAAGAGCACCTGGATGTTCCACAGCACTACTGGCAAAATATACTGTGGACAGCTGAAACCAAGATTGAGTTGTTTGGGAAGAACACACAACACTATGTGTGGAGAAAAAAAGGCACAGCACACCAACATCAAAACCTCATCCCCACTGTGAAACATGGCGGAGGGAGCATCATGGTTTGGGGCTGCTTTGCTGCCTCAGGGCCTGGACAGATTGTTGTCATTGATGGGAAAATGAATTCCAGAGTTTATCAAGACATTTTTCAGGAAAACGTACGACCATCTGTCCGCCAACTGAAGCTCCGCAGAGGATGGGTGATGCAACAGGACAATGACCCAAAGCATACAAGTAATTCAACAAAACAATGGCTGCAACAGCACAGAATACGCCTTCTGGAGTTGCCCAGTCAGAGTCCTGACCTCAACCCGATTGAAATGCTGTGGCATGACCTTAAGAGAGCGATTCACACCAGACATCCCAAGAATATTGCTAAACTGAAACAGTTTTGTGAAGAGGAGTGGTCCAAAATGACTCCAGATCGTTGTGCAGGTCTGATCTGCAACTACAGGAAACGTTTGGTTGAGGTTATTGCTGCCAAAGGAGGGTCAACCAGTTATTAAGTCCAAAGGTTCACATACTTTTTCCTCCCTGCACTGTGAATGTTTACATGTTATGTGCAATTAAACCATGGCAACATCTAATGTTTGTGTAGTATTATGTTCAGCAGACTGTGTTCTTCTATTGTTGTGACTTAGATGACGTTCAGAGCACATTTTATGCCCAATTCATGCAAAACTCCACATAATCCCAAGGGGTTCACATAGTTTTTCTTGCAACTGTACATGCAACAGTTGTCCATCATCATTAATGAAAGCCAAAGTCATATCCAAGTTGCCCCCATCCAAAGTTGCGTCAAAGTTGCGTCAAAGTCATGCAACTTTGTTGTTGTACAAGTATGAATGGGTTCATTTACACTTGCTTCGATTTCAACACACATTAAAGCGTCTACTGCTTCAGCTTGCTTTTTTTATTTTTTTGATGCTTCTCTTATGCTTTGGTGGTGCTTATTTTTAAGCTTTTTGAAGCTTGGCAAATGCCATGTGTGTGTGTGTTGATTTTATATCTGTTTTAAAGGGGCCCAGTAGAATACCTGCTCAGTAGTACCCCCATTCAGCAGATCCCCAGCTCCTTAGTACACTTGTTCAGCATTGTTACCTTCATTCAGCAGATCTCCAGCTTATTAGTACCTTTCTTCAACAGATCTCCTGCTCAGTAATATCCCCAGCTCTGCTGATCCCCAGCTCAACAGTAACCCCCAGCTCTGCTGATCCCCAGCTCAACAGTAACCCCCAGCTCTGTTGATCCCCTTCTCCATATTAACCCCCAGCTCTGCTGATCCCCTACTCAGTATTACACTTGTTCAGCATTGTTTCACTCGTTCAGCAGATCCCCAGCTTATTAGTATCTTTGTTAAACAGATCTCCTGCTCAGTAGTATCCCCAGCTCTGCTGATCCCCAGCTCAACAGTAACCCCTAGCTGTGCTGATCCCCAGCTCAACAGTAACCCCTAGCTGTGCTGATCCCCAGCTCAACAGTAACCCCTAGCTCTGCTAATCCCCTACTCAGTATTAACCCACAGCTCTGCTGATCCCCAGCTCAACAGTAACCCCCAGCTCTGCTGATCTCCAGCTCAACAGTAACCCCTAGCTCTGCTGATCCCCTACTCAGTATTAACCCACAGCTCTGCTGATCCCCAGCTCAACAGTAATCCCCAGCTCTGCTGATCCCCCACTCAGTATTAACCCCCAGCTCTGCTGATCCCCCACTCAACAGTAACCCTCAGCTCTGCTGATCCCCCATTCAGTAGTAACCCCCAGCTCTGTTGATGCCCCACTCAGTAGTACCCCCAGCTTTGTTGATGCCCCACTCAGTAGTACCCCCAACTTTGCTGATTCCCAGCTCAGCAGTAACCCCCCAGCTCAACAGTAACTGCCAGCTCTGCTGATCCCCAGCTCAACAGTAACCCCCAGCTCTGCTGATCACCAGCTCAACAGTAACCCCCATCTCTGCTGATCCCCAGCTCAACAGTAACCCCCATCTCTGCTGATCCCCAGCTCAACAGTAACCCCCAGCTCTGCTGATCCCCCACTCAGTTGTAACCCTCAGCTCAGCTGACCCTCCAGTTTGCTGATCCTCCTCTCTCCAGTCCCTGCTCACCTTCTGCTACAGCATTGCCATGTTGCGCACTGTGTGTGCCATCTGCTAGTTGCTCTGCTCCGGTCCGGACCCCGCTCACCTTCCTGCTGCTCCTCGCTGCACACCAGATGTAGGGTCTGTACCAGGCACTCCCAGAATATATACACATGAACAGAAAGTGACTGCTGATGATTTCTTTGCGGTTCGCTTGTTGGCCTCCCAGTGCATCCTGGGATATCTCATACCTGCAATACCTCTAAAAGCTAAAGGTGCGGGAGAAAACACCTAGTGTCCAGTTGCAAAGAACTTGGAATTTGTATTGAAAAGAATGCCAATGTTACAAACATCCTGGCAGCAGACCTCTAACCATGGCTGGATCTAGGGGGTGCTGGGGTGGGCTGAGCACCCCCAGATTTCAGTCCCCCCCCCCACCTGCCAGCAGAAGCCCTGTCCACCTCCCTGCCAGTAGTAACCAATGTCCTCCACCCTGCCAGTAGTAACCAATGTCCTCCACCCTGCCGGCCATGTCTCTTGTGCTCTTCCCTACCAGTAGTGACCCATGTCCTCCTTCCTGCCAGCATTGACCATGTTCTCTGCCCTGCCAGTAGTGACCCATGTCCTCCACCCTGCTAGCAGCTACCCCTGTCCTCTGCCCTGCCAGCAGTGACCCATGTTCTCTGCCCTGCTGACCCCTGTCCTCTGCCCTGCAGAACCCTGTGCACTGCTCTACTGTCCCTGTCCTCCGCACTGTGGCCCACTGTACACTGACCCATTTCCTCCAACCTGTGGACCCCGTGCACTACCCTTCTGAACCCTGTGCTCCACCCTGCTGACCCCTGCCCTGTGGTTCCCTGTACACTGCCCTACTGGCCTCTGGCCTCCATCATGCTGACCCCTGGCCACCACCCTGCTGATCCCATACACTGCCCTTCTGATCCTGTCGCCTGACCTGCTGACCCCTGTACCCTGCCACACAACTAATGGCCTCTGTACACTTCCCTACTGACCACTGGCCACCACCCTGCTGACCCCATACACTACCCTTCTGATCCTGTCCTCTGACCTGCTGACCCCTGTACCCTGCCACACAACTAATGGCTTCTGTACACTTCCATACTGACCCCTGGCCTCTGTCCTCCTGAACCCTGGCCACCACCCTGCTAACCTCATACACTACCATTCTGATCCTGTCCTCTGACCTGCTGACCCTTGTACCCTGCCACACAATTAATGGCCTCTGTACAC
The DNA here is from genome assembly GCF_062004578.1 of Staurois parvus. Lineage (NCBI taxonomy): Eukaryota > Metazoa > Chordata > Amphibia > Anura > Ranidae > Staurois > Staurois parvus. The sequence goes on along the minus strand of NW_028318720.1, from coordinate 205,371 downwards.
ACCCCTAAAAACTGCTGACCCCTGCATACAGCCCTGCTAACCCCCCATCCTCTGCCCCTCTGACATTTTTTTTACTGCACCCCCACATCAGACAGGCCAGATCTAGCCCGGCCTCTCACAATCGCCGCCTGTAGACCTCCAACACGAAGGCTGCTCACAGCTCCGCAGAAAGCGAACACGAGACGCGTACAGATGTTGGCATCTCATTGTTGTGGTACGACATGACATACGACCCTGCCATCCCCGCAGAAGGGGCACATTATCTCAATTAATGTCTCACATAAAACATGACACTGATAGCATTCATGGGAGCGCAGCCTATTAACATTTGCATGTTGACTAGCACAAGAAATATGAGTCCACCCAGATGCCGCTGGAAAGCGTAGCCCCGGGCTGGTGACAATGTTTTCCTCCCGCTCCCCTCCTTCTGTTTTGATTTCTACTTAAAGTTTTACGATTCCGTTGCCTCTAGGGTGCCATTATCTGCTATGCTAATGAGACTCCGCATATCCTATTAGCATTGACAGTGGAGGAGAAGAAGCCGGTCCGCAGAAACAATTGCAGTTTTCAGCAATGCGGGAGGGCAACGTGGTACCACTTTATCAAATGACCGGAGAGACACCGGTGGCACGCTAAATTTTTATTAATCGGAACCTAAAACTAGACATTTTGGTTTTGTTAATAACTAGATTGTGGAGAGAAGCACTGAGGGAATAGCATGATTCAGTGGCTTTTTTGTAGACTAACGCAGGCCATAGACGGGTCGAAAATCGGCCAATTTTTGCACTGTTAGAAGGTTAATTGGTCGGCCATTTTTCGGGGTTTTGGCACATTTTTTTTTTATCGGTAAAGTTGGAAAAAAATCGTCCGATTTTGCCGATTGGCCAATTTTCCCGGCAATGATGGGCAAATCGGTCGATCGTTTTATTTATAAAAAATCTGCGCATGAGCCGTGACCTGCAAGAAGAAGAAAAAGAAGAGGAAGAGAAAGAAAAAGAAGAAGTAGGAGAAGAAAAAGAAGAAGCAGAACAAGGAGAAGAAGAAGCAGAAAAAGAAGAAAAAGAAAATGAAGAAGAGAAAGAAAAAGAAGAAGTAGGAGAAGAAAAAGAAGAAGAAGCAGAACAAGGAGAAGAAGAAAAAGAAAAGAAGAAAAGAAGAAGTAGAAGAAGGAGAGGAAAAAAGAAGAAAAAGAAGAAGAAGAATAAAGAAGAAGAAAAAGAAGAAGAGAAAGAAAAAGAAGAATAAGTAGGAGAAGAAAAAGAAGAATAAGAAGCAGAACAAGGAGAAGAAGAAAAAGAAAAGAAGAAGAAAAGAAGAAAAAGAATTCCAGTCCGCTATTATATTTGACATGAAAAAGTCTTGCGGTTGCAACAATGTATCCATTTGTATCCGAATAAAACCATCTGTATCCGAAATGGATACAAATGGATACAAATAGATACATTGTTGCAGCCGCAATACTTTTTCATGTCAAATATAATAGCGGACTGGAATTCTTCTTTTTCTTCTTCTTCTTTTCTTTTTCCTCTTCTTCTTCTTCTGCTTTTCTTCTTCTTTTTTTTCGCAGAGCTCTCTGCAAGGGACAGAAGTAAATAAATGCCGGCCATAGACGGGCCGAAAATCGGCCGATTTTTTTTATCGTTAGTGGCAACGTCGGCCTATTGTACGACCGATTTTTGTTTTTTTGTTTTTTTAAAATAGCCAGTTTTCAACTCATCTATGGCCTGCATTAAGAGGCTTTAAAACAGAACCAATGTCACCAGTGCCCAGGGTGAAAAATGCCAAATTGTGCCACTCCCCCCCTTCGCTTGATGTGGGCACCTGTTTTGCCTCAATGTCATGTATTTTTTATGTCTTGTATTGACCTGCATGAGGATATCTTTTTTTGTAGTATGCTGACATCTGGTGGCGGTTTGAGGCCACTACAACTTGTTTACTAATAGGGTTTTGGTATCTTCCTCTGTTCCCTCCTTCTGTTCAGTGCTAGCTAGGTTAGTTCTAGCTAGACCCTACGCCCAATTCTTCCATGTTCCCTCAGTCATTGTTAGTTAATCACAGAGACAGGGCTCAAGAACGAGGCCACTACAACTTGTTTACTAATGTGATTTTGGTATCTTCCTCTGTTCCCTCCTTCTGTTCAGTGATAGTTAGTTTAGTTCTAGCTAGACCCTACACCCAATTCTTCCAAGTTTCCTCAGTCATTGTTAGTTAAAGCGGAGCTGCACCCAAAAGGGGAAGTTCCACTTTAAGGACTGCTTGAAATTCTATCCATCTATGGCCATCTTTACACTTCTAAAGACTGCAAAAACATCCTCTGTACTGCAAATAGCTGAAACAAATTGTGTTGGATTCAAATTCTGTGTTGGTGTCTTGTGAGTTAGGCCAGGGGCATAGCTACGGGGGTCACAGGGGTCAAAAATGAGACCCAGCCCCATTCTGCAGCAGACAGTGTGGCCCCCTGTATGAGGGGGCGACTGCATATAGAGGAACCGATCTCTCCATGTTCCTCCTGCAGCTGCTGAATGCCTGTGGGAGGGAGAGGAGGAGAAGAAGGCATCCTTCCACCTTTTTTTCCTTCCCTTCCTTGTTTTATTCCTTTTCTTCTGTTCTTTATTTCCTTCTTTCTATCTTTTTTCTTCTTTCCCTTCCTTCCTTCCTTTCTTTCCTTTTCTGCCCTTTCCTTTCTTCTTTTTTTCTTCTTTCTCTTCCTTCCTTCCTTCCTTTCCTTTTCTGTCCTTTCCTTTCTGTCCTTTCTTTCTTTTTTTTCTTCTTTCCCTTCCTTCCTTCCTTCCTTCCTTCCTTCCTTCCTTCCTTCCTTCCTTCCTTCCTTTCTGTCCTTTCTTTCTTTTTTTCTTCTTTCCCTTCCTTCCTTCCTTCCTTCCTTGTTTCTTTCTTTTCTTTTCTTCTCCAATGGGGCTCCTAAAAAAATTGTAAGAAATAATATTTAAAAAAAAAAGATAACAAACTACTGACACCAGTGGCAGAACTACCAGGTTCACAAAAGTCATACTTGCGACTGGGCCCTGGTGTTCTGCCACTGGGCTTAGAGGGAAGGGCCCTGGCCGGGAGTCAGGGGGGGCCCTTTATGGTTTCTTGCACCGAGGTCCTGAAGGTTCTAGTTATGCCACTGAGTTAAACTTCCTGTGGAGGGTGTCAAGTCAGCAATGACCATACTTTCCAGGTAGACTGGATCTAAGAAGGTTTGACAATGTATAAATCGCCATTTGAAACAGAGCAGCACTCCCAGTCATCTTCTGCAGCTGGGATCTATGATAGTAGCAGGGGCGGACTGACCATTTGGAAACTCGGGCACTGCCCGAGGGCCCGGGGTCAGTAGGGGGCCCCATGAGATGCCCCTGGTACCTTTTTCATAGGCTTTTTTGAGTTTGGGCAAGAACACAGGGGCCCCATGATCCCCTATTGCCCGGGGGCCCCATGAGTTGTCAGTCCGCCCCTGGATAGTAGCATTACAACGCTGCTTCTGTCTGTCTGTCTGACATGAAAAAAAATGTCAGGTGGATAGCTGACACCCTCAGAGTGCTGGTCCCGGGTGCAGACTGCACCCCCTTAAAAAAATGTAAGTATGCCACTAGTGTGGACAATGGACCTCACTACTGGAAACATCACTGCTCCTCTGCCCAGGCTCCTCTGCTCCTCTGCCCAGGCTCCTCTGCTCCTCTGCCCAGGCTCCTCTGCTCCTTTGCCCAGGCTCCTCTGCTCCTCTAGTCAGGTAGGGCAGCCCCCAGACAGCAGGAGAGGTTGGAAGAGGTAAGGCCAGGTTCTCTGCTCGGTTGAATGTACTCAAAAGGCTGCTACTCTTTGAAGCTCCCACCAACACAAAAAGGCACTGTGCCCAGGGCAGCTGCCCCTCTTGCCCCATCCCCCCAGTCCCATCCCTGAATGGCTCCGAACTCCATGTGGGTATAAAAGACAAGCATTCATTCACCTGTGTAATCATTAACACATCATTAATTCTTTTTTTAATACAAGCAGCGTAAGTATCTGCATATCTTGCAGTCCCTGTACAGCAGGGCTGGAGTGTGAAAGGAAGAAACAGCAAAAGGAGACAAGGCCTACATGTGCTGACAAGAAGCATGCTGGTAGGAGCAGAGAGCAGAGTGACAGAGAGATGGGCTCATCACTGTGCTGCTTCTGCTTTCACAGACTGAAGTCAGGTCCAGGATGAGCAGGGCTCAGAGAAATGGGGTAGAATGATGCTGGCCATCAGACTAAGGACATCTAGTGGCAAAAAAAGCACTGTGGGATTGAAAGTGAATATTGCAGCCAAGGCTGGTTTTGCTATTTTATTTTTTTAATCAGATATTCATTTGTACCCTTTAATTTTTGACTGGAGTTCTGCTTTAAAGTAGATTCTAACTGGGTTTAGATTAGCTTTAATGATATACTATTTTTTATATGGCTTTTCTTTTTTTAAATCTTGAATGGGGGAGGGGAATGGGGGAGGTCAGGTCACATTCCCACCACTTTGCCCATGTGCTCTGCTGGGAGCTATGTTTGTATCCATCTTTGCTGTAAACAAGTTGTCATGGACTACCACTAGAGGGCAGAGTATGGGAGAGGAAATCTGCCCCACACTGAGTTGCCCCACTTGGAGGCGTAGGTGATCGTAGAACAGAAGATATGATTCAGAGCCAGTAGGCTGCAAGGCAGTACCGCTGAAAGCTAGATAAAAAAGGAAATTTATGGCACAAAATACATAAAGTTACTAGAACTTGCTGCCAAGATGGCCCTTGACTGATGGAAGTGTTCTGGGAACACCATCCAGATGGGTGATGGGTATTTCTAAAATCACCCACTAAACTTATTAGACAAGGTAGGAGGACCTGTCTCTACACCAGCCTTCTCAACCAGGTGCCTTGAGGATTCTTCAAGGGTGACTTGGCAAAATTTCTAAAAATTGCCCAAAATTTGTAAACAAGGCAGGAGGTGGAACAAGTATTCAATTTTAGTGACGCAAAGCCACAGGTTTTCATTGTGCACCATTACGACCTTCTAACTGCATCCTGACACGTCTTGGTTGCCTGCACAGTATCCTACTTTGAGCCTCCTCCGCCCCTCTCCATCAGTGTTGGGGTCACATTAGCTCAGTGATGGACAAAAACTGAGGGAGAAGAGAAACATTGGAATAGTAGTCAGTACCAGTGTGCAAAAGTGTATTTGCTTTAGAAGGATAAATCCCCTCTAATGTTGGGTGTCCTCCATGTGTGGATGTTGCTGTGTTATATAAAACTATTAGAATTGTTTTTCACATTTTAGAATGGGGTGCCTCAAGACTGTCCATAATTTTAAAGGGTGCCTTGACCGAAAAAAGGTTGAGAAACACTGCTCTGCACTAATGACATCATCGTTGTCTGCTCTCCCCCTGTTGAGTGCATATACCATAGCATGGTTCCACTTTCCACTCTTTGCTGTCCTACCAAGACCTTCTCAGGTATCTCTTGTGATCCTTTGACTTTCCATAATTCTCTTCCCTTCTGGGTTGCTTTCAAGTGTGTTGAAATCTAGTGCCCTTCTAGCTATTTGGTTTCTCCCCCATTGTCAGTTAGGAAACTGACAGTTCCTTTGTATGATTGATAGGATGCCAAAATCAGGCAAGAATGAGGAGCTGGACTCAAATATGGCTTTCTTCGTATGCAAGTGGATGGTAGGTCTTGCCAACTTGATGATGGCCATTAGGAGAACAAGAAAGGCTGGGGTGATCCCACTAGATTGGGAACCTCCCAACTTGAGAGGTTTTGGGTAAACAGAAGAAGTAGTGCGCCGATCGATCAGCCCAAATTTTACACATCTTGAAAGTATAGTGACAACCAACGTCTAACATGTTTGGGGGGGGGCAAAGGTTTGACCTACATCAGGGCATGGGCTGGGGTTTCTGGGATGGACCAGGGGCGGACTGACCATTTGGAAACTCGGCACTGCCCGAGGGCCCGGGGTCAGTAGGGGACCCCATGAGATGCCCTTGGTACCTTTTTCATAGGCTTTTTTGAGTTTGGGCAAGGACACAGGGGCCCCATGATCCCCTATTGCCGGGGGGGCCCCATTAGTTGTCAGTCCGCCCCTGGTATGGACTATGGCAGGATCTCCTAAAAAGCCATCTTAATTTGAAAATAAACAATTGTGAAGAGCTCAGTGATTGTGAAACGGCATTGCCGATCATGATGAAGGTGCCAAAGTCTTCTGAATCTGAGCTCAGTCATTAGTGTGCCACTTACCCATAATGCTGCAAGAGGTGGTTCTGCACAGCACTAGGTAACAGCAGTTCGACTTTGAATTCATAAGTTGAACGTCTTTGAATTACCTCAAAAGTTTTATAATATATATATATTGCCAGAAAAAGTATTCCTACCCCTTGAAATTTTCCATGTTTTGTCATGATACAACCAAAAATGTAAATGTATTTTATTGGGATTTTATGCGATCACAAAGTGGCACATAATTGTGAAGTGGAAAGAAAATGAGAAATGTTTTTCAAACTTTTTTACAAATAAATCTGTGAAAAGTGTGGCGGCATTTATATTCAGCCCCCCAGAGGCAATACTTTGTAGGATCCCCTTTCTCTGCAATTTCAGCTGCAAGTCTTTTTGGGGATGTCTCTTTGCACATCTGGAGAGGGACATTTTTGCCCATTCTTTTGTCAGATTGGATGGAGAGCGTCTGTTAACAGCAATTTTCAAGTCTTGCCACAGACTCTCAATTGGATTTAGGTCTGGACTTTGACTGGGTCATTCTAACAAATGAATATGCTTTGATCTAAACCAGTGTTCTCCAAACTGTGGCCCATGGGCCTTTGCTTGTCTCTATCTGGCCCTCGGGGAACTATTCCTCCCACTGCTACAAAACAAGGAGGCACCACTTCTTCCACTGGCCCCAGCTATGGGGCATTTTTCCTTCTACTGACACCGATGATGGGGCACAATTCCTCCCACTGATGTCAACAATTAGGTACTATTCCTCCAACTAATACCAAGGATGGGGCACTATTCCTTCCTCTGATACCACTGATGGGGCACTCTTCATCCCACTGACACCAATGATGGGGCACTATTCCTCCCACTGACACCAATGATGGGGCACTATTCCTCCCACTGATACCAATGATGGAGCACTATTCCTCCCACTGACACCAATGATGGGGCACTATTCCTCCCACTGATACCAATGATGGGGCACTATTCCTCCCACTGATACAACGATGGGGCACTATTCCTCCCACTGACACCAATGATGGGACACTATTCCTCCCACTGATACCAATGATGGGGCACTATTCCTCCTTCCACTGACTACAAGCACTATATTTTTTTTACTCCTATTGATGCTGGGACATTTTCTACTCCCACTGGCCACTCCGGCCCTCCTAAAGTCTGAAGGACTGTAAACCAGCCCTTTGTTTAGAAAGTTTGAAGACCCCTGATCTACACCATTCCTTTGTAGGTCTGGCTGTATGTTTAGGGTCGTTGTCCTGCTGGAAGGTGAACCTCCGCCCCGGTCTCACGTCTTTTGCAGACTCTAACAGGTTTTCTTCTAAGATTGCCCTGTATTTGGCTCCATCCATCTTTCCATCAACTCTGACCAGCTTCCCTGTCCCTGCTGAAGAAAAGCATCCCCACAACATGATGCTGCCACCACCCTGTTTCACAGTGGGGATGGTGTGTTCAGGGTGATGTGCAGTGTTGGTTTTCTGCCACACATCACATTTTGCTTTTAGGCCAGAAAGTTACATTTTGGTCTCCTCTGACCAGAGCCCCTTCTTCCACGTTTGCTGTGTCCCCCACATGGCTTTTCACAAGCTGCAAACGGGACTTCTTATGGCTTTCTTTCAACAATGGCTTGCTTTTTGCCACTCTTCCATAAAGGCCAGATTTGTGGAGTGCACGACTAATAGTTGTCCTGTGGACAGATTCTCCCCCCTGAGCTGTGGATCTCTGCAGCTCCTCCAGAGTTCCCATGCTCCTCTTGGCCGCTTCTCTGATGAATGCTCTCCTTGCTGAGCCTGTCAGTTTAGGTGGACGGCCATGTCTTGGTAGGTTGGCGGTTGTACCATACTCTTTCCATTTTCAGATGATAGATTGAACAGTGCTCCGTGAGATGTTCAAAGCTGGGGATAATTTTTATAACCTAACCCTGCTTTAAACTCCACAACTTTATCCCTGACCTGTCTGGTGTGTTCCTTGGCCTTCATGATGCTGTTTGTTCATTAATGTTCTCTAACAAACCTCTGAGGGCTTCACAGAACAGCTGTATTTATACTGAGATTACATACAGGTGTACTAATTAGGTGACTTCTGAAGGCAATTGGTTCCGCTAGATTTTAGTTAGGTGTATCAGAGCAAGGGGGGCTGAATACAAATGCACGACACACTTTTCAGATATTTATTTGCAAAACAATTTGAAAACCATTTCTCATTTTTCTTCCACTTTACAATTATGTGCCACTTTGTGTTGGTCTATCACATAAAATCTCAATAAAATACATTTACATTTTTGGTCGTACCATGACAAAATGTGGAAAATTTAAAGGGGTAGGAATACTTTTTCAAGGCACTGTATATAGTATATATATATATTTTTTCTTATATATATATATATATATTTCTCTATTATTGTCCTTGGTGGAGAAGGGGGGGGTGTGATCAGAAATATGCTGGCTCTTGGCCAGGGGCGGACTGACAACTCATGGGGCCCCCGGGCAGTAGGGGATCATGGGGCCCCTGTGTCCTTGCCCAAACTCAAAAAAGCCTATGAAAAAGGTACCAGGGGCATCTCATGGGGCCCCCTACTGACCCCAGGCCCTCGGGCAGTGCCAGAGTTTCCAAATGGTCAGTCCGCCCCTGCTCTTGGCTCTTCTTGAGTCTTCAATGACTATACAGAGTTTGTCATGGTAAAGAACATTCTTTTGGACACAGTAGTGTGCTCACATTCTGTTTGCTGCTCCCTGTATACAATGCATTGGATGCTGTGATATCTATATGTAGCCAAGCAAGCAACCTGCTACCAAGGGCGGACTGACCATTTGGAAACTCGGACACTGCCCGAGGGCCTGGGGTCAGTAGGGGGCCCCATGAGATGCCCCTGGTACCTTTTTCATAGGTTTTTTGAATTTGGGCAAGGACACAGGGGCTCCATGATCCCCTATTGCCCGGGGGCCCCATGAGTTGTCAGTCCGCCTCTGCCTGCTACCTCTACTTGATAAAGACTATAGCCATCACTTATAGGGCACCTTATTTATCCTGAGTTCTCCTTCATGTCTTTTGAAAACCATTTTCCAAGGCGCTGATCTTCGATACGCTTTCGCAAATTCTTTCACCGCTACCATGAGATTTCATTTGTGAATTAAATTTCTCCGTTTTCTTATTTTTTGGCTTTGTAATATTTGAGTCTCCAGCTGAAGCATTTTTCGTGACACTCTCAATCTTCACATATCTCTTGCCGTACTCTTATGTTGTGTGTCATTCCGTTTATACAGGCTCAGAAGGTAGGAAACCGCCGGGCAGACTGTTTGGCCATCGTGATCTTCTCTGGTTACCGTCAAACCTTTACTGGCTTCTTGACCTGTTTATCACGACCACAATCTAGAAAGGGCGATGGCCCCTGTCTACAGTGCCTGAGTCTGAATTCACAATTTTCTCTATCGGAACATTCACAGTTCACTTCATTTTGGAGGACAGCCAAACATTCATATCCCTTCCATATCACTATGAAAGCCAGAGTCAGCCTTTCTGTGTTTGGCAGAAGAGCATGACCTCAATGGAATGGATTTCAAGTAGAATTGGATGGTTGGCGCATTTTACAATGTTTTAATTGTCAGTATGTTGGAAATAAAGAATTCAGCCAATGATACTTGATCAAACCCTACTTTTGTTTAAGCACGGGTTCAATACCCATCCAAGTGGACTAGGGTGGCAAGATGGTTTGGCTATCATAATTAGTGTTCCTAAAAAGGAGTGAAGAACGGGTCCACACTCCTCATCCATTGTCTGCAACTTTCACAAATTTGGAAGGCAATGGTAGATCTGTCTCTTGGCCGGAAGGTGAAAGATTCCCAGGGCCCAGAGAAATCACCTACCATGTGTAGAAGAACCTCACACCATGAGTATGAAAGTTTCTTCTAGTTGGAAATTAATTGTATAATAAGTAGGAGAGGCCCAACACTGAATTATGGACAAAGTCTCCCCAGCCGGGTGTTGGGCCCACTGCGATTGCAGCCTATGTTAGCCCCATTGTTGTGCCCCGGGGCGGACTGACCATTTGGAAACTCTGGCACTGCCCGAGGGACCGGGGTCAGTAGGGGGCCCCATGAGATGCCCCTGGTACCTTTTTCATAGGCTTTTTTGAGTTTGGGCAAGTACACAGGGGCCCCATCATCTCCTATTGCCCGGGGGCCCCATGAGTTGTCAGTCCGCCCCTGGTTGTGCCCTGAAGTTATTAAGGCCTTTTTTTGGCAAACCAAACCAAAAAAAAAAAGAAGTCTCAAGACAGTCCTGATGGTATAAATTTCCATATTGAAATCATCCAGATTGGGATTTTTTTCCTGATTGTTGATTGTTTTATCCTGTCAATGCATACATAAATTCTGGTACTTCATAGGAATCGCAAACTGCTATAGTGTGCGCACACGGCCAAATCGTAAAGGCCTAGAGGTAGACATGTCGTTTCATTCATAATCAAAATACAGATGAATTTTTTGTTATTCGGATGTATCCAAATTTCCGAATTACAAAATTTATATTTATATATATATATATATATATTTATATATAAACTGCATGCTGAAATTTGTTTTTTGTACTAGGGTCGCCGGTTTGAATCCCAACCACGGCACCGCCTGCCTGGAGTTTGCATGTTCTCCCTGTGCCTGTGTGGGTTTCCTCCGGGAACTCCAGTTTCCTCCCACACACCAAAGACATGCTGGTAGGTTAATTGTCCCTAGTATGTGTATGTATGAATGTGAGTTAGGGACCTTAGATTGTACGCCCCTTGAGGATTAGGGACCTTAGATTGTACGCCCCTTGAGGGTTAGGGACCTTAGATTGTACGCCCCTTGAGGGTTAGGGACCTTAGATTGTACGCCCCTTGAGGGTTAGGGACCTTAGATTGTACACCCCTTGAGGGTTAGGGACCTTAGATTGTACGCCCCTTGAGGGTTAGGGACCTTAGATTGTACGCCCCTTGAGGGTTAGGGACCTTAGATTGTACGCCCCTTGAGGGTTAGGGACCTTAGATTGTACACCCCTTGAGGGTTAGGGACTGATGTGAATGTACAATATATATGTAAAGCGATGCGCAAACTGATGGCGCTATATAAGTACCTAAAATAATATATTACAAAATATATGAAAAGTATTTTTAAAAATATATTTTTTTAAAATATATTCTTCAGATTTTTTTTAACATATAAAGAAAGTCATTTTAATATATATATTTTTACATATATTTGTAAATGCATTCCAAAAATTTAGATTAAATGTACTTTTAAAGACATACAATATATTTGAAAATTTATTTTTACAAATATTTTTCATATATTTTGTAATAAAAATGCATTTCAACGTGTGTATGAATATGAATATATATATATATATATATATATATATATATACAGTATATATATACACACACACACGTGTATATATATATACATACATGAAGCTATGAAGTCTTCCATCACCAGTGCAAACTCCCATCAAATTGCACACTCACCAAAAGCTGGTGAATATCTTTGTTTATCCAACACGCGTTTCGTTATACGATTTCGTATTAATTAATGCACATATTTGGTGGTGGATTTATTTATTTATTTATACTTAGGGGTAGCACTAATATTTGTGGTTAATTTTTATATTCATTATATTTAATTTTATCACATTTTGGATTATAATTTACAGCGGGTTGATAGTAGCAGCTCCCATCTTAATATATTATGGTATCTTGTGTGAACCCATAGGCACGATTATTTGAATCATGTGGTGTTTGAGAGAGAGCAAGACAGACACCTTTCAGGATTTATATATACTCTGGGGAGGTGATCAGGATAAAGGGTTTTATTTTTAAATTTTTTAAACATTTTTTCTTTTCTTTTTTTTTTTTACTATCTTTAGTCTCTTTTTTTTGCATTTTATTACATACTGTCACCAGAGCAGTACAGTGCCGCCATAGTAATACTATACTACTCTGGGGAGGTGATCAGAATAAAGGTTTTTTTTTTTTTTTAAACTTTTTTCTTTTCTTTTTTTATCTTTAGTCTCTTTTTTTTGCATATTATTACATACTGTCACCAGAGCAGTACAGTGCCACCATAGTGATACTATACTACTCTGGCGATGTAATCAGAATAAAGGTTTTTTTTTTTTTAATTTTTTAAAAAATGTTTCTTTTCTTTTCTTTTTTACAATCTTTATTGTCTTTTTTTGCATTTTATTACATACTGTCACCAGAGCAGTACAGTGCCCCCATAGTGATACTATACTACTCTGGGGAGGTGATCAGGATAAAGGGTTTTGGTTTTTTTTAAACATATTTTCTTTTCTTTTTTTTTTATAACTATCTTTAGTCTCTTTTTTTTTTGCATATTATTACATACTGACACCGGAGCAGTACAGTGCCACCATAGTGATACTATACTACTCTGGGGAGGTGATCAGGATTTTTTTTATGGTTTCTTGCCATTGTTTACAGGGCTGTCTTAATGCATGGGGCACCCCCACTTAATGCACGGGTCCCAGGTGCATGGGGGGAGGGCCCATGATAACTTTGCATTACATCATACTTGCCAACTGTCTTGGATTTTCTAGGACAGCCATGCTTTAACTAAGCTGTCCTGGGATGGCCGTGTCCCGGGCAGCGTCCTGGAACCTGTGCCCTCCTGACCCCACCTGTACTATGCCTCTCTACCTCTCCCCCCGCACTGTGCCCTTTTTGTTGATTAGTCTCTGATTTATGGCACATTTTCTTATTATTTAAAAATTATTTTTATTAAAACTACTAATAAATATGTTTAATTCAACTGTTTATATTTTAATTCTTGAGAGAAGGTGAGTAAATTGGGGCAGGCTGGTAGGGGCCTCAGTGCATTGCTTTGCCCAGGGGGCCCATGATGCTATTAAGATGGCCCTGATTGTGTACAATTGTGATACCTGTGATTGGCCCTGTACCATGTGATCACTGTAACCAATAACAGAGATCATCACAAGGGTACGCTATGAATGAAAGCCATTGTATTACAAAAGATGAGTGATATGCATTCTGTCATGTCCGATGGTCACATATAGCTCCATGGCCCCTAGAGCACGCCGGACGAGAGCGAATAGAAGGATGCCATATGACGTCTACTCAGCACAGCAGTGTAGTTAAATACCACCAAAATAAATTTCTTGGGTATAATGCTGTATGACGATGTAATTGTCAAAGTATGACAGCACTGAAAACCGAAAAAAGACCTGAAGAAAAAGGTGTATTACAGGCTCTGAGCAATCAGCATCAGAAATTGCTAAGCTCTGCCGGCTGCTGGGAGACACCTGCTGGTGGGTACTGATATTACCACATTTAGATCCAGGCTCTTCAGTGCCACCTGTTGATAGTTTAGCAATCCTGCAGGTTCTTGACATGGCAAATCCATTCTGCCCCTGTAAACAACACACTCAGTATTCTCAACAATTCTCTTCATGGATATGTTTATTACCTGATTAATATTCATACATTTCTATCATTATATAATTATGTATTCAATAAAACTTGTTTTTCAATGGATGTATTTTGGTGTAACTACACTGAGATCATAATGACTTTCCAGGCTGCATCTTTAAAAAAATGGCAGCATAAAAAATTCATCCTCCTCAAATGAGTCACAAGGAAGATATATATATATATATATATATATATATATATATATTCAAAAAAGAAAAAAGAAAACACAGTAGCAGATAATGTGATTGCATTGTCACTGAAAATAGCAGGCACTATTTTAAAGTCTTCCTGCTCAGAAAGGTCCCTGCTTTTTCATTTCTCCATTTGCTCCTATTTTGTTGTTCTGTTTCCATGTGTATGTTGGATTTCCAGGCTAGGTCAGCGGGTGGCCCAGCAAAGAAATGAATCCCTGGAGCTGTAATAATGGTATGTGTCACAGAATGGAGTCAGGGTCCCTGATAGCACAACATTCTGCGCTGACTCTTGACCAGAAAAGCTACTGCTTTAGGGCACTCACTGAAAGCGAGAAGATTTAACTGCTTCTTTCCTCACTATTACTGAGGAAAAAAAATAATATATACAATTTAATGATTGATAATGACTCCATAGTAAAAATCAGCACCACTGCCATGTGATTTTTATTTAAATATATATATATATATACACACACAAATATATATATATATATATATATATATATTGTATATAAAGTATATAAAAAATTTGTTATTATATATTATAAAAGTTAAACTAACACATATTATTATTATTATACAGGATTTATATAGCGCCAACAGTTTGCTCAGCGCTTTACAATATAATATAATATTAAGAACACTACTGCCACATAAATATTTCCATAACAACAATTTTATCTCTTATTTATTTAGTGAAAGTCAGCATCATTGCCGTGTGCTTTTTATTTTATATTTATTTCAGGTACTTATATAGCGCCGTTAATTTACGCAGTGCTTTACATATATATTGTACAGTCACATCAGTCCCTAACCCTCAAGGAGTGTACAATCTAGGGTATATATATATATGTATGTGTATATGTGTATATATATATATATATATATATATATACTGTATAGAAAGTATAGAAAATATTTTTTTAAGTATTGTAGCATTTAAACTAACACATATTAAGAACACTACTGCCACATAAATAATTCCATTATTCCATAACAACAATTTTATGTCTTATTCATTTTAGGTTGGCTCATTTAATTTATTTAATTATTGGGTTTATGTGTTTGCTTACCTTCTCATTTATATGACCTTTTTACTCAATATTCTCAGTAATTGGTCTTTCTCTTTTTTTTATGGCCATCTTTAAATTATAAGAATTATTGCTTTAGGCTGGTATCCCTTAAATAAAAGACACAAAGTGAAAGGTAACTAAATGGGACAATAAAGGTAATTGCTAGTTACAGGTAAACTTTGCAACAATAACAAAAAAAAAAAATGAACATGCAAATCAGTGCATCATTTGTCAGACATGCATTTCTTTTGAATTTTTTGTTGCTGTTCTGTCTCTCAGTGTTACAATACACCTACCATTCGATTTTTAGACTGATCATTTCTTCGTGAGTGGGCAAACAAACAAAATCAGCAGAGGATCAAAAACCTATTTCCTTCACTATATATATATATATATATGT